>NW_027507784.1:339567062-339807062 GCF_037356315.1 Lithobates pipiens
ATACTGGAATAGCCCATCAGGGGTGGAGAAAGCAGTTTTCTCTTTAGCCTCGTCAGAAAGTGGAATCTGCCAATAGACCTTTGTGAGATCGAGGGTGGTTATGTACCTGGCGTTACCCAACTTCTCAATCAACTCATCTACCCTGGGCATAGGATACGCATCGAACTTGGAGATCTCATTCAACTTTCTGAAATCGTTACAGAACCTCCAAGTTCCATTGGGCTTTGGGATTAGCACAATTGGGCTGGACCATTCACTCTGTGACACCTCAATTACCCCCAGAGCAAGCATACGTTTTACCTCGGCAGATACGGCTTCCCTACGTGCCTCGGGTATCCTATAGGGCTTAAGGTTTACTCTGCTTCTAGGCTCAGTTTCAATGTGATGATGGATGAGGTGTGTACGCCCTGGGAGGTCAGAGAACTTGTTTTTGTTTTTCTGTAAAAATTCCTGAGCCTCCTGTTTCTGTGACACTGATAGAGTATCACCTACCTTGACTGGAGGGATTGGTGGTGACAAATTATTAACAGTATTTGTCGCCCCCAAGGATTCCCTGTCTTTCCAGGGCTTGATCAAGTTTATGTGATAAACTTGGAAAGGCTTCCTTCTACCTGGTTGGTGCACCTTGTAGTTCACCTCTATAATAGGGAGCGAAACCAAAGGACTGCGAAAATGTGACACTGGGGCACTAACCTGACATGTGGGGCACGACTCACAGTATTTTTTAATGTCATCATATATGGCCGGCCAAAAAAACCTCTGGAGAACCCTCTCTCGCGTTTTGTCAGTCCCCAAGTGTCCCCCAAGAACATGGTTATGTGCCATGTCAAGCACCTGACGCCGGTACGGCTTAGGTACCAGAAGCTGTTCCACAATCTCATCTTTAACCTTATTGACTCTATAGAAAAGATCATTAGTCACCGAAAAATGTGGAAATCTTTTTTCAGCATCTGGTTCCTGAGGTACCCCGTTCATAACAGCAACCTGCTCTCTCGCATTTTTGAGAGTGGGGTCCTGTAATTGTGCAGTCCCAAAATTATCGCTAGACACCTCTAAGTCTAGTATATTTTGCTCAGTGGGAGGAGCCTCCTCCTCCCCAGCCAGGACCTGCAAAGGAAAACAATCATTTTCATCCTGCACATTTTTATCATTCACAGTGGACAAGGCAACCCCCTTAGAGGTATCCTCACTCCTTTTGGGGATTTTTCTTTTTTCCCAAAGAGCCCAGAATAATGGAAAATCGCGCCCCAATATTACATTATGCATGAGGTTTTTAACCACACCCACTTCATATTGTACGGTGCCTTGTTCAGTCCCGACTTTAGCCAGCACTATAGGGTACACTTTTGTATCACCATGTATGCACACAACACTCATATGCTTTTTAGACTCTAAGTCCCCAGTCACCAGGCTAGCATGCACCAAGGTTACAAGGCTTCCTGAGTCCATTAACGCTTTAACAGGAATGTCATTGATTGTGATGTTGCAGATTTGCGGTTCAGTCTCTAGTCCAGGAACTGCAGCACAAGATGGTTCCGCAAATAGCGACTGACGCCTGCTAGCGTCACATTCCATGGGTTCAGAGGTAAGAGGGCAATGGGCCGACACGTGTCCCGCCTCATGGCATCTCCAACACTGGATAGGGCCTGGTCTCTTTGGCAAGGAGTCCTTTTCAGAGCCCCTTAGCCACCCGGGACCATCACCAGTCTTTTGTCCCTGAGACACCACTTGAGCCCTTTTCCCCCCATCAGCACCCCTCCACACTCCCCCAATAGATGGAAGTCTCTTACCAGCTGACGGCACAGATCTGGCGCTCCGGGGAGGTGAAGATGCTGCAGGAACATCACGGAGGTAGTCCTCAGTCGCCTGGAACCTCTCCACAAGGTTGACAAGTTCGTTTGCATTCTTAGGATCACCTTGTCCCACCCAGCGTTGCAAGTCAGTAGGAAGGGCTCGGAGGTAGCGATCCATCACGACCTTCTCTAGGATTTGTGCAGGAGTAGAAGTGTCTGGCTCCAACCACTTTCTTGCCAAATGGATTAGGTCATACATCTGGGACCTCGCTGATTTGTCCAGACTGTAGCTCCAGTTGCGTACCCTCCGGGCACGGACTGCAGTAGTAACTCCTAGTCGGGCAAGCATCTCCTCTTTTAGCCGAGTATAGTCCTTAACCTCTTGCTCACTGAGGTCATAGTAGGCCTTTTGAGGTTCACCTGTTAAATAGGGCGCAATTACCTCTGCCCACTCAGCGGCTGGTAACTTCTCTCGCTGAGCCACGCGCTCAAATACTGTTAGATAGGCCTCAACATCGTCCTCAGCAGTCATCTTTTGCAGCGCTTTCTGCACAGTCCTTCTCCCAGAAAAAATCTCTGGAGCGGCTCCCTCCATTGTGGGTGGATTAGCAACCACAGGCGCCTCTCGATTTACTATCAGGTGCTCGATAAGTTGTTGTTGGCTTTGGCGCAAAGCTTGCAACTCTTCCTTATGCATCTGCTGTTGTGCAGCCATCATCTGCTGTTGTGCAGCCATGGACTGTTCATGTCGTCTATTGGCCTCTGTCTGCGCCTGCTGTTGTGCAGCCATCATCTGCTGTTGTTCAGCCATGGACTGTTCATGTCGTCTATTGGCCTCTGTCTGAGCCTGCTGTTGTTGCAAACTCACTTGCATAAACTGCTTCAGCATCTCCTCCATGTTGCTGGACTGTTTTTGGAGTGTAGTTGCAGCTTTCACCCAGGACATCAGCAGCTGTAGCCAAGTCTGTCCACACCGTTGCTCCTAGCAACCGCGTTGCCCGCTACCTCCACCAATTGTAAGGGATCTTCCCGGGGTAGGGTGTGTTTGGACACAGTTCACAGCAGACTTGGAATTTGATAAAGCAGATCTTGGCGTTTATTCGTGGTACAAACAGTCCAGCAAACAAAATATACAGCAACACCGTGCTTTCTAAGTACAACAAAAATAAAAGTCCTAGCCCGGCTGGGCGCTTACTAACAGGTTCTGCTCACCTATCTGACACTTACAAACACAGCGTCTTTCGCCTGGATATCGCAGGGTGAGTTTTAGCTCCAGCAGTGGCTGTGCTTGCAGCTTCCTTCAACACACAGATTGTTCATTCCCTGGCTGAGAAGCAATCACCTGCAGACCCTACAGAGCCTTTAGCTTCCCAGGCTAATTAGGATCCAAGCTCACCTGATCCCAAACCCAGAACTGGATCGGGGGATGTGGAATGACAGGTCCCTCTACCAAACCTACCTGCCATTCCATATAAACCCAGGCCCGGCAAAATTAAATAACAACTCAGCAGCATATCGCCGCTGAGAAACTGATCCATCCTGGATTTACCATCTCACACTGTGTAGCAACCTAGGTGAGATGTACACCCCCTCGATCACTTCTCCAGTGACATGTCTACAATATATATATATATATATATATGTATATATATATATATATAGCAAAAAAAAAATCTCTCAGTATCAAGTGTCCATATTTCCATAAAAATGACTTCTGCTGGTTTCCAAGTGATATGACTTGATATCGGCTTCTGTGTAACAAATGAAGTGACTTCTCGTGCCCCCCCCTTAGGTATATGCACTCACCAGAAGCCCCTGCCTCCTGCAGAGGTAAAAAGCTTGTTGCAGAATAGGTCTCCAATCCTGGTTTCCCCGTGAACCGATATGCTCTCCTGCTCCAGAACAAGGCGTCTGCGCAATGCGGTATCCACATAAAATCAAAAACGGCATCCATAGCGTAAATCCGATAAAAATCTAATTTAAAATTGAAGCCCCCATAAGCAGAAGGGGCTTCAATTACCCCGATTTCATAAACAGCTTACAGGCAAGTTCCTGGGTCTGGGCAGCGTGCGTTCCACAGAAGACAATCACCACGCCGGAAGTTTCCAGGAAATGACATTGACATGTACCAAGTCCTGACTTACGCGTTTCGTCACTAGACTTCGCCTGGTCCAGCGACAAAACACGTAAGGCGGGACTTGGTAGACATCAACGTCATTTCCAGAAACTTACGGTTTTCTGATTGCGGTCTGTGGAACGCACGCTGCCCAGACCCAAGAACTTGCCTGTAAGCTGTTTATGAAATCGGGGTAATTGAAACCACTTTTGCTTATGGAAAGTCTTTTTATCTGTTTTAAAATAAATATAATTTTTATCGAATTTACGCTATGGATGCCCGTTTTTGATTTGATGTGGATACCGCATTGTGCACACCTTGTTCTGGAGCAGGAGAGCATATCGGTTCCCGGGACACCAAGATTGGAGACCTGTTCTGCGACATGCTTTTTACCCCTGCAGGAGGTAGGGGCTTCTGGTGAGTGCATATACCTAAGGGGGGGGCACGAGAAGTCACTTCATTTGTTGCACAGAAGCCGATATAAAGTCATATCAAGGAGAAGGGATCTCACCGCTCCAGGAACACACATGCAGGCTGTAAATTGTCTCTTCGGATGGGAAGCCACAGGTGCTGGCTATTACCACTAGCAACAGACGAAAAACAAGCTCTGGACTGCCGCACTCTTCAGAAGACCACTTTCTTTTATTGGGAAATCACATCACAGCTCAACAAACACAGCGAACGAGGAAAAATTGCTGATGTTTCGCACTAGCTGTAGTGCTTAATCATAGCCCTATGATTAAGCACTACAGCCAGTGCGAAACAACTGCAATTTTTCCTCGTTCGCTGTGTTTGTTGAGCTGTGATGTGATTTCCCAATAAAAGAAAGTGGTCTTCTGAAGAGTGCGGCAGTCCAGAGCTTGTTTTTTTCGTCTGTATAAAGTCATATCACTTGGAAACCAGCGCAAGTCACTTTTATGGGAATATGGACACTTGATACTGAGAGATATTTTTGCCATATATATATATATTCTTTACAAATGGACTGAATACTTACCATCGCTATACATTTAATGTATTTTCTTCACTTGATTCACTTATAAATAAGCAGTATATTTTGCTACATAGTTTTTCCTGATATATCGACATCGCCTGTTTATTAGTAATTGGCCACATTGTGGTAATATTCACATTTGATGTGGAAAGAGTATTTTCACCTTCATGTATTCACCTTGGAAGTAGGATTTAAGCACATTGTCTGGGGATTTATACATTTTACCTTCGCCGTCCCAAATAGACAACACATTGGATGTATATTGTCATATATTCATTTTCAAACGACCTCGGTTGGTTAACACACACGATATTTAAATACTCATTGTAAGCAGCGCCAACATCCCTTATTGTGATTACTTACTGTACCCATATGACATTGTCATCAATTTTTTGAGGCACATAGAGCTTTCTTTCGGTGGCACTATTTAATCACCACTGGCCAAGGCCAGGACAAGGGGTGGGCAGGAGGGTGGCGGCTGCCCTGGGCGCAGTGTTTTTTCTCCATGGATGGGGGTGCCAGTGAGCTCATTCTGATACAAGGCATTTAAAGTGGATGACTGTTGTGAGTAGCATCTCCTAAGCTTACATATAATGAAGTGGGGGGGGGGGGGGGGGGGCAGTTTGGCATCTTTGTCCTGGGCACTGGGAGACCCTGTCCTGGTATTACTACTGGGGTTATTATTTTTGCAAAAAACACAAAAAAAAGACCAACATCTTGAATAAAAAAAAACATGTTTAGTTTCTGTTACAAAATTTTACAAATAAGTACCAATGGGCAATGATGAGGCTGCACTGATGTGTGCTAGTGAGACTACACCAATGGGCACTGATGAGGCTGCACTGATGTGTACTGGTGAGGTTGCACCTATGGGCACTGATGAGGCTGCACTGATGTGTACTGGTGAGGTTGCACCAATTGGCATCGATGAGGCTACATTGATGGGCATTGATGAGGTAGCACTTATGGGCACTAATGGGGCTGCACTGATGGGCACTGATGAGGCTTGCACTGATGGGCAATGATGAGTCGGCACTGATGGGCAATGATGAGGCAGCACTGACAGGCAATGATGAGGTGAGGCAGCACTGATGGGCACTGATGAGGTTACACTGATGGGAACTGATGAGGTAGCATTTATAGGCACTGATGAGGCTTACGCTGATGGGCCCTGATGAGGATTGCATTGATGGGCACCGATGAGGCTGCATTGATGAGGAAGCACTGATGAGGCATCACTGATGTGTACTGGTGAGCCTGCACCAATGGGTATTGATGAGGCTACACTGATAGGCACTGATGAGGCTTGTACTGATGGGCACTGATGAAGCTTACACTGATGGGCACTGATGAAGTGAAGCTTGTACGATTGGCACTGATGAGGCTTTACTGATGGGAACTGATGAGCACTGATGAGGCTGCACTGATGGGCACTGATGAGGCTGCACTGATGGGCACTGATGAAGCTTGTACTGATGGGCACTGATGAGGCTACACTGATGGGCGCTGATGAGGCAGCACTGATGGGCACTGATAAGGCTTGTACTTATGGGCACTGATGAGGCTTGTACTGATGGGCACTGATGAGGCTTGTACTGATGGGCACTGATGAAGCTGCACTGATGAGCACTGATGAAGCTTGTACTGATGGGCACTGATGAGGCTGCACTGATGAGGCAGCACTGATGGGCACTGATGAGGCCATGCTGATGGGGCTGCACTAGTGGGCACTGTTAACCTGTAGGTTTCTGTTATAAAATGTTGCAAATAAGTATGTTTTCTTCTTCACTGATGGGCACTGATGAGGATACACTGATGGGCACTGATGAGGCTGCACTGATGGGCACTGATGAAGCTTGTACTGATGGGCACTGATAAGGCTTGTACTGATGGGCATTGATGAGGCAGAACTGATGGGCACTGATGAGGCTGCACTAATGGGCACTGATGAGATAGCACTGATGAGGCTGCTGCTGCACTGATAGACGCTGATGAGGCTGAACTGATGAGGCTGCACTGATGGGCACTAATAAGCTGCACTGATGGGGCTGCACTGATAATCAAGGCCCTGATTATTAGTGTACATAATGTACTTACTGTGCCCCCCACAGATCGTCTCTCCTTCCTCACACGCTGTCTCAGCGTGAGGAAAGGAGAGCTGAAAACCAGCAAGTCTGTGACAGCTGTAATTGGAGTTACTAAAACTGGAGCACTCATAATCTGGTGCAGCTGAGCATGGGAGCCAATCAGCTTCTAACTTCAATCAGGCTAGCTTGTCCAATTAGGCTTTGACAATAAAACCTGAAAGCGGATCGTTTTCTATGCACAGATGCACCAGATTTTGCACTCTCCAGTTTTAGTAAATCTCCCCCTAAAGGATCAAATTGTAATTTGCATAGCAATTCTTTCGGTGAATCTGTATGCTCATTTGTTTTTCTGTGAATTGGACCAAAATGAATGTTCTTTAGGCTTTTTAGTCTTCTGAACATTTGTTCTTTTATTATAGGCAGTAGTAAAATATTGCATTATGGCCACAAGATGGTGCTGAGGAGCATAGGAAATACAATTTTGTAACAAGAGGTACAATGTATGAATGTAATAATTCTAGAGAACACTAGAGGGAATTAGCAAAGACATGTACATTTAATTGCTCGTTCTCTGTTGCATTCTTAGGAGAGGGGAGTTACATAGAGGAAGGAGCAGCAGTGCAGAGTATTTCAGGAGAGGAGAGTTATAGAGGAAGGAGCAGAGTCCTCCAGCAGAGCAGAATATTTCAGGAGAGGAGAAATAGAGGAAGGAGCAGAGTCCTCCAGCAGAGTATTTCAGGAGAGGAGAGTTATAGAAGAAGGAGCAGAGTCCTCCAGCACAGCAGAGTATTTCAGGAGAGGAGAAATAGAGGAAGGAGCAGAGTCCTCCAGCAGAGGAGAGTTATAGAGGAAGGAGCAGAGTCCTCCAGCAGAGTATTTCAGGAGAGGAGAGTTATAGAGGAAGGAGCAGAGGCCTCCAGCAGTGAAGAGTATTTCAGGAGAGGAGAGGTATAGAGAAATTAGCAGAGTCCTCCAGCAGAGTATTTCAGGAGAGGAGAGTTATAGAGGAAGTAGCAGAGTCCACCAGCAGAGCAGAGTATTTCAGGAGAGGAGAAATAGAGGAAGGAGCAGAGGCCTCCAGTAGTGAAGAGTATTTCAGGAGAGGAGAGTTATAGAGGAAGGAGCAGAGGCCTCCAGCAGTGCAGAGTATTTCAGGAGAGGAGAGTTATAGAGGAAGGAGCAGAGTCCTCCTGCAGTGCAGAGTATTTCAGGAGAGGAGAGTTATAGAGGAAGGAGCAGAGGCCTCCAGCAGAGTATTTCAGGAGAGAAGAGTTATAGAGGAAGGATCAGAGTCCTCCAGAAGTGCAGAGTATTTCAGGAGAGGAGAGTTATAGAGGAAGGAGCAGAGGCATCCAGCAGTGCAGAGTATTTCAGGAGAGGAGGGTTACAGAGGAAGGATCACAGTCCTCCAGCAGTGCAGAGTATTTCAGGAGAAGAGAGTTATAGAGGAAGGAGCAGAGTCCTTCAGAAGTGCAGAGTATTTCAGGACAGGAGAGTTATAGAGGAAGGAGCAGAGTCCTCCAGCAGTGAAGAGTATTTCAGGAGAGGAGAAATAGAGGAAGGAGCAGAGTCCTCCAGAAGAGCAGAGTATTTCAGGAGAGTTATAGAGGAAGGAGCAGAGTCCTCCAGCAGTGCAGAGTATTTCAGGGGAGGAGAGTTATAGAGGAAGGAGCAGAGTCCACCAGCAGTGCAGAGTATTTCAGGAGAGGAGAGTTATAGAGGAAGGAGCAGAGTCCACCAGCAGTGCAGAGTATTTCAGGGGAGGAGAGTTATAGAGGAAGGAGCAGAGTCCTCCAGCAGAGAAGAGTATTTCAGGAGAGGAGAGTTATAGAGGAAGGAGCAGAGTCCACCAGCAGTGCAGAGTATTTCAGGAGAGGAGAGTTATAGAGGAAGGAGCAGAGTCCTTCAGCAGTGCAGAGTATTTCAGGAGAGGAAAGCCCACCAGCAGAGCAGATATTTTAGAAAGTGAAGAGTCGGAGACCATAACCAGTGCATGTTGCTGGAGGTCTCTTCTTCCTCCGGCATACTCTAATCCAGTAAAATAAAAAAGATCATATTGTACTATCATTTTGCAGCAGCTGGAAGATGTAGCCAGATAAGAATAGATGATATGAACCATCGGCTGTCACAGACAGAAAAGCGCACCACTAACAGACAAAGTTTCTACTTCCACTTTTGTACTGCCAGCAAAACTCTTCTATCCTTTGTCTCCAGTCTGAGGCTCTCTTCTCTCCCCGGGGGCCCCTCGCAGACATTTAAGGAAACCTATTTTTTTTTCTTTTCCTTGCTAGAAGATTAAGGTGACTGGAATTCAATTAAGGTCACCTCTTTCCAGCGGGGCCCCCGTTATCCGCGCCGTGTCTGCAGGATGTGATTAAGAGTGTCAGGAAACAGCGGCAAAATATATGGGGCTGATCTGACCTGAATTTCTAGATCAAGAGTTATAGAGACAAGAGAAAAGATATGCAAAATATGACTCCTGGCATGTTGTGCTCCACTTTACCGTCTAATATTCAAATTTCCCCGGCGACAAGCCCAGGACTACACACTACAAACAAGGAACAAGTCCTTTTAAAGGGTAAATTCCTGCTAACAGTAAAAAAAGTCCTGACCTCAGTCCTATTGAAATGCTGTGGAGTGATCGAAGGCGTGCTTATTAGATAAGACATCCCAAATTTCATCGGCTGAAACAGAAATGAATATGGGAAAGGGCCGAAAAGTCTCCCCCCCCCCTGACTGGTCTAATGAGCAACTAGGAAAATTAGAGTTTCCTCTCTGCCTCCTCCCTCGTTAAGGAAAATCAGGCACAGCCATTGTCAGCGACATTTTGGAAATTGCATGTGGGATGATAAGATAAGTGCATTCATGGCTGTAATACGTTAGACAGAATCAAAAAATGTAGGCAAAGATAACAATTCAAACATCTCAAACATGCATAAAATCCACATAAAGCTGCATAGTTTCATGATATACCCTGTTTCCCCCGAAAATAAGACCTAGTGTGATTGTCGGTGATGGCTGCAATATAAGCCCTACCCCCCAAATAAGCCCTACCCTGTTTCGCAGAAAATAAGCTCTTAATCATCCCTTAAAATAAGACCTACAAGGACTAGGGTTTATTTGGGGGGTAGGGCTTATATTGCAGCCATCACCGACAATCACGCTAGGTCTTATTTTTGGGGGAAACAGGGTATATCATGAAACTTGTAGGTCTTATTTTCAGGGTAGGGCTTATTTTCTGCAAAACAGGGTAGGGCTTATTTGGGGGGTACGGCTTATATTGCAGCCATCACCGACAATCACGCTAGGTCTTATTTTTGGGGAAACAGGGTAGTAAATATCTGGTTATCTTGCCAGTGATGGGCACTTTGTCAAAGAGGGTGACAACACTGGTTGCCTTGCAATGAAATCACTGCAGTGTTGTTACTTTGTTGTCACTGGGGGTTTTAGGGCTGTGTTGGAGGGTTGGAAGCGTTGCCACCTTATAGTCAATAGGGTTAGGAGGCTGGGGAAGAGGGTTATAAGCGTTGCCACCCTGTAGTGAGGAGGATCATTGGGCAGTGTTACAGGGTTAGAAGTGTTGCCACCCTGTAGTCAATGGGGTTATAGGGCTGGGGAGGAGGGCTGGAAATGTTGCCACCCTGTAATCAATAGGGTTATAGGGCTGTTAAGGAGGGTTAGGAGTGTTGCCACCCTGTAGTCAACAGGGTTAGAGCGCTGTGGAGGAGGGTTGGAAGCGCTGCCATCCTATAGTCAATAACAACATAAAGCTGGGGTGGAGGGCTAGATGCGTTGCCACCCTGTAGTCATTAAGAGTTTAGGGCTGTGGAGGAGGAGCATTGCCATCCTATAGTCAGTAGGTTTATAGGGCTGTTGCGGAAGGTTAGAAGCGTTGCCATCTTGTAGTCATAAAGGTTATAGGACTGTGGAGGAGGGTTAGAAGCGTTGCCACCCTGTAGTCAAGAGTATCATAAGACTGTGTTGAAGGGTTAGAAGTGTTGCCACCCCATAGTCATAAGGGTATAGGACTCTTGTGGAGAGTAAGAAGTGTTGCCACCCTGTAGTCAATAAGGTTATGAGGCTGGGGAAGAGGGTTATAAACGTTGCCACCCTGTAGTCAAGAGAATCATTGGGCTGTGTTACAGGGTTAGATGTGTTGCCACCCTGTAGTCAAGAGGATCATTGGGCTGTGTTACAGGGTTAGATGTGTTGCCACCCTGTAGTCAATGGGGTTATAGGGCTGGGGAGGAGGGTTGGAAACGTTGCTGCCCTGTAATCAACTACACTGCAGAGTGCATGAGCCTCATGGGAAATGTAGTTCCAAAACATCTGGGGTGCCAAGGTTTGCCATCACTGCTATAGTCAATAAGGATATAAAGCTGGGGAAGAGGGATAGACGTGTTGCCACCCTGTAGTCATTAAGAGTTTAGGGCTGTAGAGGAGGGTTAGAGGTGTTGCCACCCTGTAGTTTATAGGGTTAGAGCACTGTGGAGGAGGGTTGGAAGTGTTGCCGTCCTATAGTCAATAATGATATAGAGCTGGGGAGGAGGGCCAGACGCGTTGCCACCCTCTAGTCATAAGGGTTTGGGGCTGTGAAGGAGGGTTTGAAGCATTTCCATCCTGTATTCATCAGGGTTATAGGACTGTGGAGGAGGGTTAGAAGCGTTGCCACCCTGTAGTCATAAGAGTATAGGAACGTTGAGGAGGGTTAGAAGCGTTGCCATCCTGTAGTCAGTAGGGTTATAGAGATGGAGAGGGAGGTTGGAAGCGTTGCCATCCTGTAGTCAGTAGGGTTATAGAGATGGAGAGGGGGGTTGGAAGCGTTGCCATCCTGTAGTCATAAGGGTATAGGAATGTTGAGGAGGCTTAGAAGCGTTGCCACCCTGTAGTCAGTAGGGTTATAGGGCTGTGGAGAAGGGTTAGAAGCATTGCCACCCTATAGTCCTAAGGGTATAGGAATGTTGAGGAGGGTTAGAAGTGTTGCCACCCTGTAGTCCTAAGGGTATAGGAATGTTGAGGAGGGTTAGAAGCGTTGCCACCCTGTAGTCAGTAGGGTTATAGGGCTGTGGAGAAGGGTTAGAAGCATTGCCACCCTATAGTCATAAGAGTATAGGAATGTTGAGGAGGGTTAGAAGCATTGCCACCCTGTAGTCAGTAGGGTTATAGATATGGAGAGGGGGGTTGAAAGCGTTGCCATCCTGTAGTCATAAGGGTATAGGAATGTTGAGGAGGGTTAGAAGCGGTTAGAAGCTTTGCCATCCTGTAGTCAGTAAGGTTATAGGGATGGAGAGGGGGGTTAGAAGCTTTGCCATCCTGTAGTCAGTAGGGTTATAGGGATGGAGAGGGGGGGGGTTAAAGGCGGTGCCATTCTGTAGTCAGTAGGGTTATAGGGATGGAGAGGGGGGTTGGAAGCATTGCCATCCAGTAGTCATAAGGGTTTAGGGCTGTGGAGGAGGGTTAGAAGCCTTGTTACCCTGTATTTATAAGGGCTATAGGGCTGGAGAGTTGGGCTAAAAGTGTTGCCACCCTGTAGTCAGTAAGGTTATGGGGCTGTGGAGAAGGGTTAGAAGCATTGCCATCCTGGAGTCATAAGGGTATAGGAATGTTGAGAAGGGTTAGAAGCATCGCCATCCTTTAGTCAGTAGGGTTATAGGGATGGGGAGGGGGTTGGAAGCATCATCCAGTAGTCATAAGGGTTTAGGGCTGTGGAGGAGGGTTAGAAGCATTGATCCCCTGTAGTCATAAGGGTTATAGGGCTGTAGAGGAGGGTTCGAAGTATTGTCACCTCTGATAACCCTGCCCCCTACTGACTGTCAGTGGAAGAACATGGAAGTCTCTGAATAGCTGTGACAGTGGAGGAGGACCAGGACGTATGAAGTACGCCCTATACATTTAGATGAAGTGTTTTTAGGGTGCACCTTGTATGAACAAGGTACAGACATGGATGAGATTTGCCTGCAGCTCCATTTTAGATTTGTTATATTTGTATTAAAATGCGGCTGCGGGCAACAAGAGAAGCCAATCAGTTTATTTCATTCTAAACATTTGACCGGTGCACCACAAGGACTCCCTAAAAGCCGAAACCCCCACGAGCAGGCGGGCTTTGTCCCCTCCTATTCATCTCAAACCTCCTTTTTTTCAATTATGACTGGAGTGTCCTTTTATTATCCGGGAACAAAATGTATATTCTTTTCAAGATGCGGTATGCAATTTCCAAAAGCGTAAGAAGAGTATTTCTTCTCGAGGCTAAAGAGGAAGCCTTCACAATCTAATTTATATAGTCGGGAGAGATGCTTTCTGTAAAAACCTCAGGAAGGAATCATTCTATAAATTTGCCCACAAAGCCGTCCGGGCGACGCTTCAATCTTTTTTCTTTTTTTTTCCTTTATTTTTTTATTTTTTATTTTTTTATACAATGTATCACCCGCAGCTCTGAACCCATAACCATCATTTGCATATTAAAATCCGCAGGAATGCGAAAACCGTTTTTTTTTGGGGGAGTTTTTTTGTCCCATTAAACATGGAGATGGATTGTTTTCTAGAAGTCTAATCATTTTAATACCGGTGAGGATTACAAAGAAGCCGCGGGAGGTTGAGATATATTTCAAAATATAGTATCAAAATAATACCGGCGAGAACAGAAGATAGGTTACATCAGCCTCGTTGAGTCTCTTAATTATAGAAGAAAGAAGCTCTGCGACAACGCATGTGCAATGCACAGCGCCAGTCGCTTCTGGTGGTCTGATAAAATAATAGGGACTTATTGGAAGAATTTCAGGCAAACTGTTAAAGAGAACCTGTCTCCAGACCATTTATTTCAATAACGATCCCCCATAAGGTTAGATATGTTCATTTAACAAGCTTTTTTCTTGCATGTTTTGTACCCGATAAAGCCTCTCTTGTGTAGACATCCAAAAGCCTTGAGACTAGAGTGACCATATTTCCAAACTGCCATTCAGAGACAACCCCCACCCCAAACATGCATCGGTTGCGACGTCACAAGGGGGGCGGTGCCACCATGTGACGTCACCAGGTTGCCCAGCCTCTTACATATTTAAGAACACTGATCTAAGAGGGGCTCTAATGTGGAATTAAGGAACCTGATGTAAGGAGGGAAACTGATGAGGACATTGATGTACTAGGGGACTTTGATGGGGACCCTGATGTAAGGGGGATCTGATGGTGGCCATAATGAAAGGGGGACTCTAATAGGGACATTGATGTAACTGGGGACTTTGATGGGGACCCTGATGTAAGGGGGATCTGATGGTGGCCATAATGAAAGGGGGACTCTAATAGGGACATTGATGTAACTGGGGATTTTGATGGGGGCCCTGATGTAAGGGGGATCTGATGGTGGCCATAATGAAAAGGGGACTCTAATAGGGACATTGATGTAATTGGGGATTTTGATGAGGACCCTGATGTAAAGGGGCTCTGATGGTGGCCATAATGAAAGGGGGACTCTAATAGGGGCATTGATGTAATTGGGGATTTTGATGTGGACCCTGATGTAAGGGGGCTTTGATGAGGACAATGATCTAAGAGGGGCTCTAATGTGGATTTAAAGACCCTGATGTAAGGAGGGAAACTGATGAGGACATTGATGTAATAGGGGACTTTGATGGGGACCCTGATGTAAGAGGGGAAAAAAGGGAAGCAAAGCATAAAGGCAGCGCTCACAAAAGAGAACACACAAGAGGGGAAAAGGGGATTCTGATACGGTCTCTGATGTACGGGGGGGGGGGCATTGATGTAAGGGGAGACGCTGATGGGGTCTCTGATGTAAAGGGGGACCCACTTGAGGATCAACAGATAATAAAACTGTTATGGGGGGATTCAGAAAAAAAAACATAAACTGCTATTGTTAATGCTACTGACAGACTGAACCATACATGTCATTTTCCAGATTCGAGTTCCATATTCAGCCAATGTTTCTTATTATCTTGCATTTCACCGTCACCCACCGGTGACCCATAATCCCCTTTTCCAGCTCTTCTGCCCTTTCTATGTCGGTATATGTGAGAGTTCAGTGAGATAGGTTCACTCCTGGACAAGTCTAAATCTCAGCCGTCAGGATAATTCATCTTATTAATAGAACTCGGTTCACAGGTACTTGGCAAAGCTCCAACATGCATGTCGGTTGCAAGATTGGAAAAGATGCCGGTGTGACCGCGCAGGACCTCCATTACACCGACTGTCGGCACGTATCAGGCTCAGACCCCCACCCCTCCACCCTCCACCGAGAATTTCTCCTGACTCTTCTCTTCTTCCCTCCATTGAAGCAGATCAGGTTCCAGGGCATTGTTGTATCCAATGAATCCTGAAAAACTGTCTTGTGGTATCAGAATATTATTACGTGATCCCGGAACTGAGCGCCCTCCCTGCGGTGTGCCCATGACCCGGGCTTCATTCACCAAGCTAGAGTTCTCTTGTTTGGCTGGTCTTAGCACCTTAGATAGCGGATATGGCGGAAGGCTTGCTTCACAAAGGTTTATTGAGCCTTCTGGGTGTAAATGGATCTTTATGGCATATCCTAACATACAGTACAATAAGATGTGGTGGCATTGTATACAAACAGGGGCAACATTTATATAATAATAATAATAATAATAATAATAATAATAGTGAAGAAGAAAAAGGAAGAGGAAAATGGAGGAAAAAGAAGGGAAGACGGGAAAGAATTTAGAATTTCTTGGCCATTTTACTGAGAATATGAATGATAACAGAAAAACCTTTTTCGCTCATGGTCAGTGTTTGGCTGAAGCCATTTATTATCAATCAACTCTATTTCCACTTTTTAAATCATAATGGCAACAGAAACTGCCCTTAATGACCATGATCAAAAGTTTACATACCCCCAGTTCTTAATACCGTGTATTGCCACCTTTAAAATCAATGACAGCTTGAAGTCTTTTGTGGTATCTGTGGATGAGGCTCTTTATCTTCTCAGATGGTAAAGCTGCCCATTCTTCTTGGCACAAAGCCTCCAGTTCCTGTAAATTCTTGGGCTGTCTCGCATGAACGGCATGTTTTGAGATCTCCCCAGAGGGGCTCAATGATATTGAGGTCAGGAGACTGAGATAGCCTCTCCAGAACCTTCACTTTATTCTGCTGTAGCCAATGACAGGTGGACTTGGCCTTGTGTTTTGGGTCATTTCATGTTGGAATGTCCAAGTACCTCCCATGCGGAGCTTCCTGGCTGATGAATGCAAATTTTCCTCCCGTATTTTTTGATAACATACTGCATTCGTCTTGTCATCAATTTTGACCAAATTTCCTGTGCCTTTGTAGCTCACACATCCCCAAAACATCAGCGATCCACCTCCGTGTTTCCCAGTAGGAATGGTGGACCTTTCATCATAGGCCTTGTTGTCTCCTCTCCAAATGTAGTGTTTATGGTTGTGGCCAAAAAGCAAAATTTTGGTCTCATCACTCCAAATGACTTTGTGCGGGAAGGTTTGAGGCTTGTCTCTGTGTTGTTTGGCGTATTGTAAGCGGGATACTTTGTTGCATTTGTGTAGTAATGACTTTCTTCTGGCGACTCGACCATGCAGCCCATCTTTCTTCAAGCGCCTCCTTATTGTGCATCTTGAAACAGCCACACCACATGTTTTCAGAGAGTCCTGTATTTCACCTGAAGTTATTTGTGGGGTTTTCTTTGCATCCCGAACAATTTTCCTGGCAGTTGTGGCTGAAATTTTAGTTGGTCTACCTGACCGTGGTTTGGTTTCAACAGAACCCCTCATTTTCCACTTCTTGGTTAGAGTTTGAACACTGCTGATTGGCATTCTCAATTCCTTGGATATATTTTTAGATCCCTTTCCTGTTTTATACAGTTCAACTAACTTTTCCCGCAAATCCTTTGACAATTCTTTTGCTTTCCCCGTGACTCAGAATCCAGAAATATCAGTGCAGCACTGGATGAAAGATGTAAGGGTCTGTCAGGAGTCCAGAAACTCATTGACCTTTTTGGGCCGGTTCACACAGGGGGCGACACGAGGCGAAACGACTTGCCGTGCCGCGACCTGACAAGTCGCCCCCGTTCTGTACTACGGAACCGTTCTAAGAGGAGCGACTCTAGTCGCTCCGACCTAGAAAAAAGGTTCCTGTACTACTTTTGGGCGACCTCGGGCGACTTGCATTGACTTCTATACAGAAGTCATTTGCAAGTCGCCGCTGAGGTCGCGGCAGGTCGTGGCACAGCAAGTCGTGTCGCCTCGTGTCGCCCCCTGTGTGAACCGGCCCTTATACACACACACTAATTACAAGCAAACAGATCACAGGTGAGGATGGTTACCTTTAATAGCCATTCAAACCCTTTGTGTCAACTTGTGTGCATGTTATCAGGCCAAAATCACCAGGGTATGTAAACTTTTGATCAGGGTCATTTGGGCAGTTTCTGTTGTGATTATGCTTTAAAAAGAGTAAACACAGTTGATTGATAATAAATGGCTTCAGCCAAACACTGACCATGAGTGAGAGAAAAGTTTTTGTGTTATCATTCATATTCTCAGAAAAATGGCCAAGAAATCATAAATACTGTCAGGGTATGTAAACTTATGAGCACAACTCATAAGAAGAGTTCCCTTCACTGGAACGAAGGGACCAAGCCCAACCCCTGAAAAACAACCCCCACACCATAACCCCCCCCCCCCCCTCCACCAAATGATTTGGACCAGTGCACTAGGCAAGGTCCATAAAGACATGGATAAATAGTTTTGGGTGGAGGAATGCACAGTTCTGAACTCAACCCGATAGAACACCTTTGGGATGAATTAGAGCGGAGACTGAGAGCCAGGGCTTCTCATCCAACATCAGTGCCTGGCCTCAAAAATGTGATTCTGGAAGAATGGTCAAACATTCCCCATAAACACCCTCCTAAACCTTGTGGACGGCCTTCCCAGAAGAGTTGAAGCTGTTATAGCTGCAAAGGGCGGAGCCAACTACATATTGAACCCTACGGACTAAGACTGGGATGTCATTAAAGTTGATGTGCGTGTAAAGGCAGGTGTCCCAATACTTTTGGTACTATAGTGTATATTCTAATCTGTTATGTTTCATAACTCGTGTCTAAATAGAGGCAAACGTCCAGCTTCGCAGACTACAAAAATCACATTTAAATGGCAGCAATTGTATCTCTTTTTACTACACTGATAGAAACAACAAGAGAGTCAAGAAATCGATCAGATCCCATCCTCCGCTTGCTTGTTACCGCTGGACGAATTACGATCTCAGACCATTTATTTCAGCAATGCAATCTCCAGCTGACCTGTTTATCACCTGTAAGTTTAAGATTAATGCTCTTAGCAAACCGTATAAAACCCAAGGGGCCCCCGGGGACCCGGTGTCATAGAATGTACGAATAAGCAGGCTCAGCCCTGGGCCGCAGTAAAGGAAACCCCTTCAATGTGAGGATTGCGCCGGCCTTTCTTACCCGCTGTTTTTTTTTTTTTTTATATGACAAGAGAGCTCGTAAAGTATTGATCCATAATTCAGCTGCGGCGCTGAGTTCATTTCAAGGATAAATAATGGAATTCCATCGGCTCCTTATTGAGGCTCACGCCAAAATCTTGTACCGCTGTGGGCCAACATATACTACCTGATCTATGGCCTCTTCTACTCTATATATAATTAAAAGTCATAACTAATGCAATTGACAGTTGAGTTGTGAAGAAGTGAGTGGGCTTCTGAACCATCTACAAGTGGCTATACCAAAGAGTCAACCCACTTTAAAATAAGAAACATTTTGTTGCTTTGCTTAGCTTTGCTACTATTAACCACTTGCAGACCGGACCATTTTGCTGGTCAAAGACCAGACCACTTTTTGCGATTCGGCACTGCGTCGCTTTAACTGACAATTGCGCGGTCATGCGACGTGGCTCCCAAACAAAATTGACGTCCTTTTTTTCCCACAAATAGAACTTTCTTTTGGTGGTATTTGATCACCTCTGCGGTTTTTATTTTTTGCGCTATAAACAAAAATAGAGCGACAATTTTGAAAAAAACGCATTATTTTTTACTTTTTGTTATAATAAATATCCCCCAAAAATATATAAAAAAACATTTTTTTCCATCAGTTTAGGCCGATACGTATTCTTCTACATATTTTTGGTAAAAAAAATCGCAATAAGCGATTATTGATTGGTTTGCGCAAAAGTTATAGCGTTTACAAAATAGGGATAGTTTTATAGCATTTTTATTAATCATTTTTTATTATTTTTTTTTACTAGTAATGGCGGCGGTCAGCGATTTTTATTGTGACTGCGACATTGTGGGGGACCCATCGGACATTTTTGACACATTTTTGGGACCATTGTCATTTATACAGTAATCAGTGCTATATAAATGCAGTGATTCCTGTGTAAATGACACTGGCAGTGAAAGGGTTAACCAGTGGGTGGCAGTGTAGGGGTTAAGTGTTCCTAGGGGTGTGTTACTAACTGTGGGGGGGGTTGGGCTTTCATTTAGTGAACACTGATCTCTGCTCCAATCACATGGAGCAGAGATCAGCGTCACTAGTTGCTAGGCAGAATGGAGAAATGTTGTTTACACAGCATTTCCTCCATTCGGCCGCTCCGTGAGACGATCGCGGCGATCGAGTCCGGGGGTCCCGCGACCGGACTCACGGGGGTCCCGACCAGCGCGGGAGCGCGCCGCCGCCGGCGCGCTCCCGATGGCAGGGCGGCATTGAATATTGGACGTACCTGTACGCCAATATGCCTGCCCGTGCCATTCTGTCGACGTACATCGTCGTGCGCTGGTCGGGAAGTGGTTAAGAAGTGGAAGGTATTTGGTACAACGCAGACCATCCCTGGACCAGAACATCAATTCAAACTGGACGAAAGATGAAAGAACCCGGAGGAACCTGGTCAAAGAGGTGACCAAGAGGCCTACAGGAACCTTTGAAGCAGTTGCAGGAATTGAAGACTTATGCCCCGTACACACGGGTCGGACTTTCCGACGACAAAATCCGTCCGATTTTTTTTCCTGACGGAATTTGGCCCAAACTTGTCTTGCATACACACGGTCGCACAAAGTTGTCGGAAAATCCCATCGTTCCGAACGCGGTGACGTAAAACGTGTACGACGGGACTATAAACGGGCCAGTAGCCAATAGCTTTCGTCTCGTAATTTATTCTGAGCATCCAGTAGCCAATAGCTTTCATCTCGTAATTTATTCTGAGCATCCAGTAGCCAATAGCTTTCGTATCGTAATTTATTCTGAGCATGTGTGGCACTTTGTCCGTCGGAATTGTCTACACACAATCAGAATTTAAACGATCGGAATTTTGTTGTCGGAAAATTTTAGATCCTGCTCTCAAACCTTGTGTGTCGGAAATTCCGACGGAAAAAGTCAGATGGAGCCCGCACATGATCGGATTTTGCGACAACAAGATCCGATTGCACATTTTCCGTCGGAAAGTCCGACCGCGTGTACAAGGCAAAAGAGTGGTCATTGTGTGCATGTGACAACAATATCACTAATTCTCCAAAATTGTGGCTTGTATGGGGGGAGGGGGGGGGGGGTTGTGCAAGAAAAAAGACATGCTTCGAGAAAGGCCACATGCAGTCACCACTGAGCTTTGCCAAAACACACCTTGAAGATTCTGAGGCCACATGGAAAAAGGTGTTATGGTGAGATGAGACTAAAATTGAAATATTTGGCCTCAACACCAAACTATCTGGTGGAAATCCAATCCAGCTCACCATCCATATAACACCATCCCTACAGTAAAGCATGGAGGTGGTAATATCCTGGTATGGAGGTGGTAATATCCTGGTATGGAGGTGGTAATATCCTGTTATGAAGGTGGTAATATCCTGTTATGGAGGGGGTAATATCCTGTTATGGAGGGGGTAATATCCTGTTATGGAGGTGGTAATATCCTGTTATGGAGGTGGTAATATCCTGTTATGGAGGTGGTAATATCCTGTTATGGAGGTGGTAATATCCTGTTATGGAGGGGGTAATATCCTGTTATGGAGGTGGTAATATCCTGTTATGGAGGGGGTAATATCCTGTTATGGAGGTGGTAATATCCTGTTATGGAGGTGGTAATATCCTGTTATGGAGGTGGTAATATCCTGTTATGGAGGGGGTAATATCCTGTTATGGAGGGGGTAATATCCTGTTATGGAGGTGGTAATATCCTGGTATGGAGGTGGTAATATCCTGGTATGGAGGTGGTAATATCCTGTTATGGAGGTGGTAATATCCTGTTATGGAGGGGGTAATATCCTGTTATGGAGGTGGTAATATCCTGGTATGGAGGTGGTAATATCCTGGTATGGAGGTGGTAATATCCTGGTATGGAGGTGGTAATATCCTGTTATGGAGGTGGTAATATCCTGGTATGGAGGTGGTAATATCCTGTTATGGAGGTGGTAATATCCTGGTATGGAGGTGGTAATATCCTGTTATGGAGGGGGTAATATCCTGTTATGGAGGTGGAAATATCCTGGTATGAAGGTGGTAATATCCTGGTATGGAGGTGGTAATATCCTGTTATGGAGGTGGTAATATCCTGGTATGGAGGGGGTAATATCCTGGTATGGAGGGGGTAATATCCTGTTATGGAGGTGGTGGTAATATCCTGGTATGAAGGGGGTAATATCCTAGTATGGAGGGGGTAATATCCTGGTATGGAGGGGGTAATATCCTGTTATGGAGGTGGTGGTAATATCCTGGTATGGAGGGGGTAATATCCTGTTATGGAGGTGGTGGTAATATCCTGGTATGGAGGGGGTAATATCCTGTTATGGAGGTGGTAGTAATATCCTGGTATGGAGGGGGTAATATCCTGTTATGGAGGTGGTGGTAATATCCTGGTATGGAGGTGGTAATATGCTGGTATGGGGTGGTAATATCCTGTTATGTAGGTGATCATTTCCAGCGATTCTGTTTTTATTTATTTCTGACATGTTGGTGTTATATCTTTTACTTGGATGTTATAAGTTGCACTGCGTAAATACAGCTGGATAAAACAAAAACTGTGTCTGTGTTCATTTCAGGCTGCAAAGCAACAAAATGTGATTATTTTAAAGTCTGTGATACTTTCTATACCCACTGTATACAGGGCACCTGGAAAGTATTCACGGGGCGCTTCACTTTTACCACATTTTGTTATGTTACGTTAATCCAAAATAGATTAATGTTATAAATGTCCTCAAAATTCTACAAACAATCCCCCATAATGACAACATGAAAGAAGTTTGTTTGAAATCTTTGCAAACGTATTAAAAATAAAAAAATCCCATGTAGATAAGTATCACAGGCTCCTCCCATGTACATAAGTATGACAGGCTCCTCCCATGTACACAAGTATCACAGGCTCCTCCCATGTACATAAGTATCACAGGCTCCTCCCATGTACATAAGTATCACAGGCTCCTCCCATGTACATAAGTATCACAGGCTCCTCCCATGTACATAAGTATCACAGGCTCCTCCCATGTACATAAGTATCACAGGCTCCTCCCATGTACATAAGTATCACAGGCTCTTCCCATGTACATAAGTATCACAGGCTCCTCCCATGTACATAAGTATCACAGGCTCCTCCCATGTACATAAGTATCACAGGCTCTTCCCATGTACAGAAGTATCACAGGCTCCTCCCATGTACATAAGTATCACAGGCTCCTCCCATGTACATAAGTATCACAGGCTCCTCCCATGTACATAAGTATCACAGGCTCTTCCCATGTACAGAAGTATCACAGGCTCCTCCCATGTACAGAAGTATCACAGGCTCCTCCCATGTACATAAGTATCACAGGCTCCTCCCATGTACATAAGTATCACAGGCTCCTCCCATGTACATAAGTATCACAGGCTCTTCCCATGCACAGAAGTATCACAGACTCCTCCCATGTACATAAGTATCACAGCCTTTGCCATAACACTCAAAACTGAGCTCAGGTTCCTCCTGTTTCCACTGATCATCCTTCAGATGTTTCTACAACTTGATTGGAGGTCACCTGTGGTAAATTCAGGTGATTGGACATGATTTGGAAAGGCACACACCTGTCTATAGAAGGTCCTACAGGTAACAGTGCATGTCAGAGCACAAACCAAGCCATGAAGTCCAAGGAATTGTCTGTAGACCTCGGAGACAGGATTGTATGGAGGCACAGATCGGGGGAAGGGTACAGAAAAATGTCTGCTGCCTTGAAGGCCCCAAATGAGCCCAGTGGCCTCCATCATCTGTAAATGGAAGAAGTTTGGAACCACCAGGACTCTTCCTAGAGCGGGCCGCCGGGCCAAACTGAGCGATCGGGTGAGAAGGCGATCGGGTGAGAAGGACCTTAGTCAGGGAGATGACCAAAAACCCGATGGTCACTCTGACAGAGCTCCAGTGTTTCTCTGTGGAGAGAGGAGAACCTTCCAGAAGAACAAGCTTCTCTCCAGCACTCCACCAATCAGGCCTGTATGGTAGAGAGGTCAGACGGAAGACACTACTCAGTAAAAAGCATATGACAGCCCACCTGGAGTTTGCCAAAAGGCACCTGAAGGACTCTCAGACGATGAGAAACCAAATTCTCTGGTCTGATGAAACAAAGATTGAAATCTTTGGCCTTAATGCAAGTGTCTTATCTGGAGGAAACCAGGCACCGCTCACCACCTGGCCAATACCATCCCTACAGTGAAGCATGGTGGTGGCAGCACCATGCTGTGGGGATATTTTTCAGTGGCAGGAACTGGGAGACTAGTCAGGATTGAAGGAAAGATGAATCCAGCAATGTATAGAGACATTCTTAATGAAAACCTGCTCCAGAGGGCTCTGGACCTCAGACTGGAGCGAAGGTTCATCTTTCAACAGGACAACGACCCTCAGCACACAGTCAAGATAACAAAGGAGTGGCTACGGGACAACTCTGTGAATGTCCTCCAGTGGCTCAGCCAAAGCCCAGACTTGAACCCGATTGAACATCTCCGGAGAGATCTGAAGATGGCTGTGCACCGACCCTCCCCATCCAACCTGATGGAGCTTGAGAGGTCCTGCAAAGAGGAATGGGAGAAACTGCCCAAAAATAGGAGTGCCGAGCTTGTAGCAGGGGCGTAACTATAGGGGGTGCAGCAGTTGCGATGGCAACCGGGCCCTGTGATGCAGGGGGCCCATGCAACCCCCTCTACATATGGCTGCTCTTTAGTTGTGCATTCCCCACATGACCTGTGTCCTCAGCCGGCTCTTCAGAGTACCCCTCTCCTGCTCCATGCATTGCCGCTCAGTCCAATGTCTGTTCTCCCCAGCCAGCGTCCCACCCACCCCGAGTCCGGCCCACACTGCACTGCATACTTCTCCCGGGTAAACAAACTTTAAGCACACAGAAGCACACAGATGCAGTGCAGCCCTATGAGAGCCCCCCGGAGGACACTGCAGGCTTGTCTGCCAGCTCCCCTCCTCCCCCGTCATACACAGATGATGAAAGGTCTTTCTGGGAGATATGCTGATCGCCCGTCCAGCACACTGGATGGAGCCCAGGACAACATGGATGAGTGCGTGGCCTACAGCTTGGTCATGGTGAGTGAGAGGACCCCATCCCCCACACACCATTACATACCCCCTCCATCTCCCCCTGGGGACAGGGACCCCTTCTCACGTGGAGGCAGTAACTTCATCTGCCCTGGAGAAAAGGACCTCATCTCTTCTGGGGACAGGGACCCCATCCTGCCTAGGGACAGTCCCCCAATGCGTCACCTAAAAATAAAAATAAAATGAATTAAAAAAAAAACTACTGATACCAGTGGTGGAACTACAGGGCTCACAAAGGTCATACCTGTGACCACACCCTGGAGTTCCACCGCCGGACTCGGAGGGAAGGGCCCTGGCTGGGGTTCAGGGGGTCCCTTCATGGTTTCTTGCATCGGGGCCCTGAAGGTTCTAGTTACGCCACTGGCTTGTAGCATCATATTAACCAAGACTGGAGGCTGTAATTGGTGACAAAGGAGCTTCACCAAAGGCTGTGAATACTTCTATACATGGGATTCTTTTTTTTTTTTTTCATTTTTAATAAAAGATTTCACACAAGCGTCTTTCACGTTGTCATTATGGGGGATTTGTTTGTAGAATTTTATGGAAAATAATGAATTTAATTAATTTTGGAATAAGGCTGTAACATAACAAAATGTGGAAAAAATGAAGAGCTGTGAATACTGTCCGGGTTCACTGAATATATATAAAATTATTATTATTTTTTTTTTTTGCCCAGACATAGACTGAGTCGATGACCTGGAACAAGCATACAGGAGCTCCACTTTCCTGAAATATACAGGTAATAGACAAAATAATTGTCTCTCTTTAATGATGAAGAAGCACGGAGAGAAGAAAAGATTTGCGGGCTGATTTCGATCTGTCTTTTGTTGGAGATGGTGCCAAGATTTGACACACATAAGTGACACCCCACTAGTAAAGGAGCAATCAAAGAGAAAGGGTTTCCGGCGTGTGAATTGGCAGGGGGCCGTAAGCCTTGAGACGAGCGCCGGTGGCACTTCGGGGGGGGAATACAAAAGCCTGCAGACGTTTAATCCTACACAGCAACCTACAAATGAATGTGACTACCCGTGTACCTTTCCTACCTCTTATCCCATAACACACCAGCCAATTATCACATCACACAACATGCCAACAATGCAACATCCTAACCCTGGCGACTGCAAATTGTGCAAAATTGCCCGGCAAAATCAATAGCTTTTCTTCTGGGGTTGGATGGTCTATAATAACCACCAGACCTTCACCCAGAAAAAAAAAAAAAAAATATCCACTTAAGTGTGCCGGATAAATGGCCACCCTGACCGAATAAACTGTCCCAGGTTTCTGGAATAACCTGCCTGTAGTCTGATCTGCTTGCTCACTCCTGGTGACTCTGGGATGTTTTGTTGTACCTGAATAGCGGGAAGATATAAAATATACAAATTATTGCGGCTCTGTATTCCCTTTTTATGACTAGGCCATTTTTTTTTGCGATACGGCGCTGCGATACTTTAACTGACAATTGCGCGGTCGTGCGACGCTGTACCCAAATTAACCACTTAAGGACCGAGCCTCTTTTTTTAGATGTGTTGTTTACATGTTAAAAATGTTTTATTTATTTTTTTGCTAGAAAATTATATCCCCAAAACATTATACTTTTTTTTTTCTAACACCCTAGAGAATAAAATGGCGGTCGTTGCAATACTTTCTGTCACGCCGTATTTGCGCAGAATACACTTTTCTGAGTTAAAAAATAAGACAACAGTAAAGTTAGCCCAATTTTTTTTTTTTTTATTATGTTACGTCATGTAGTAAATGGATACCCTTCAAAATTGTGCCCGTAGAATGGCAACAAACTTTTACCCTTAAAAATCTCCATAGGCGATATTTAATATTTTTTACAGGTTGCATGTTTTGAGTTACAGAGGAGGTCTAGGGATAGAATTATTGTTCTCGCTCTACCGATCGCGGCGATACCTCACATGTGTGGTTTTAACACCGTTTTCATATGCGGGTGCTACTCACGTATGCGTTCGTTTCTGCATGCAAGATCGGCGGGACGGGGCACTGTGTACATTACAGGCCTCCCCTCATACCACCGTCCAGAGCGCTGTCTACATTACAGGCCTCCCCTCATACCACCATCCAGAGCACTGTGTACATTACAGACCTCCCCTTAGACCACCATCCAGAGCACTGTGTACATTACAGGCCTCCCCTCATACCACCATCCAGAGCACTGTGTACATTACAGACCTCCCCTTAGACCACCATCCAGAGCACTTTGTACATTACAGGCCTCCCCTCATACCACCGTCCAAAGCACTGCATACATTACAGGCCTCCTCTCATACCACCGTCCAGAGCGCTGTCTACATTACAGGCCTCCCCTCATACCACCATCCAGAGCACTGTGTACACTACAGGCCTCCCCTCAGACCACCGCCCAGAGCACTGTGTACATTACAGGCCTCCTCTCGGACCGCCGTTCAGAGCGCTGTCTACATTACAGGCCTCCTCTCGGACTACCATCCAGAGTACTGTGTACATTACAGGCCTCCCCTCAGACCAACATCCAGAGCACTGTGTACATTACAGACTTCCTCTCGGACTGCCGTCCAGAGCACTGTGTACATTGCAGGCCTCCCCTTTGACCACAATCCAGAGCACTGTGTACATTACAGGCCTCCCCTCATACCACCATCCAGAGCACTGTGTACATTACAGGCCTCCTCTCAGACCACCGCTCAGAGCACTGTGTACATTACAGGCCTCCTCTCGGACCGCCGTTCATAGCACTGTGTACATTACAGGCCTCCCCTCAGACCAACATCCAGAGCACTGTGTACATTGCAGGCCTCCCCTTTGACCAAAATCCAGAGCACTGTGCACATTACAGGCCTCCCCTCATACCACCATCCAGAGCACTGTGTACATTACAGGCCTCCTCTCATACCACCGTCCAGAGCGCTGTCTACATTACAGGCCTCCCCTCATACCACCATCCAGAGCACTGTGTACATTACAGGCCTCCCTTCATACCACCATCCAGAGCACTTTGTACATTACAGGCCTCCCCTCATACCACCGTCCAAAGCACTGTGTACATTACAGGTCTCCCCTCATACCACCGTCCAGAGCGCTCTCTACATTACAGGCCTCCCCTCATACCACCATCCAGAGCACTGTGTACACTACAGGCCTCCCCTCAGACCACCGCCCAGAGCACTGTGTACATTACAGGCCTCCCGTCGGACCGCCATTCAGAGCACTGTGTACATTACAGGGCTCCTCTTGGACTACCGTCCAAAGTACTGTGTACATTACAGGCCTCCCCTCAGACCAACATCCAGAGCACTGTGCACATTACAGGCCTCCCCTCATACCACCATCCAGAGCACTGTGTACATTACAGACCTCCTCTCATACCACCATCCAGAGCGCTGTCTACATTACAGGCCTCCCCTCATACCACCATCCAGAGCACTGTGTACATTACAGGCCTCCCCTCAGACCAACATCCAGAGCACTGTGTACATTACAGGCCTCCCCTCATACCACCATCCAGAGCACTGTGTACATTACAGGCCCCCCCTCAGACCAACATCCAGAGCACTGTGTACATTACAGACCTCCTCTCGGACTGCCGTCCAGAGCACTGTGCACATTACAGGCCTCCCCTCATACCACCGTCCAGAGCGCTGTCTACATTACAGGCCTCCCCTCATACCACCATCCAGAGCACTGTGTACATTACAGGCCCCCCCTCAGACCAACATCCAGAGCACTGTGTACATTACAGACCTCCTCTCGGACTGCCGTCCAGAGCACTGTGCACATTACAGGCCTCCCCTCATACCATCGTCCAGAGCACTGTGTACATTACAGACCTTCCCTCAGACCAACATCCACAGCACTGTGTACATTACAGACCTCCCCTCAGACCACCATCCAGAGCACTGTGTACATTACAGACCTCCTCTCAGACTGCCGTCCAGAGCACTGTGTACAATACAGGCCTCCCCTCATACCACCATCCAGAGCACTGTGTACATTAGAGGCCTCTCATACCACCGTCCAGAGCACTGTGTACATTACAGACCTCCCCTCAGATCACCATCCAGGGCACTGTGTAGTATTGTGTAGCCACCAGTCTGCACAACCCCCCCCCCCCCCCCCAGTTTGTACAATCCCCCCTCCCCCTGTGTGTATAATCCCCCCAGTCTGCACAACCCCCCTCCCCCAGTCAGCACAATCCCCCCTCCCCCGTTTGTACAGTCCCCCCTCCCCCCAGTCTGCACATGAGAGAGAACGAAATGAGAAGGAAAAGAGTCAAAACAAAGAGGTCAGGTGAGAGAGGCAGATGGCTCACTCACCAATTATGCTTCCCCTTTCAGGCTGGTCTCCAGGTAGGCTGAACACAGTGCAATTATTGTATGCAGGAGGCTGGAGTGTGGGTGGGGTTGGGCAGACACCAATTTTAGGCAGAGTGTCGGATTGAGGGAGGAGCTAGGAAGTGCTGATGGGACAGACAACAGAGGCAATACAGCCCGACTCTCGGGCGGTTGACCGGAGCTAAAATCTCAGGGAAAGCGGAAGCGATCACCGCCTGAGACCGAGCAGCCAAAAATAGAAAATAGTGCCATGGCTGCTCTGGCGGAAGTGGCGCCCCCAATCCGGGGACAAAACCGGGAATAGATCTGGTCTGGGGACAGTGTCCTCAATATGGGGACTGTCCCCAGAAAAAGGGGACGTCTGGTCACCCTAACCCAAAGAGATCTTTGGAATTGGCCTTGAAGGTCCTCCCACTGGCCAACCACCTTTCTACAGACTGCTGCAAAACTGACCTTGAATCTCAACTATGAATCTCAAGGTTTAATTTGAACTTTTCACCGGAGTGAATCTTCAGGGTATTAAAAGGCAGACAAGTGTAGAGGCACCATTGTGATTTCTCTAAGGCCGCGTACACACGCGGGGACTGTTCGCCCAACTTTGTCCGCTGAACAGTGTTTCGGCAGACAGTCCGCTCGTGTGTGGGCTTTCAGCGGACAGTTTCAGCGAACAGTCCGCTGAACAAGGTTTTTCGGAAATTCCGAAAAACTGTCCGCTGAAACTTTGTTTCAGCGAACAGTCCCCTCGTGTGTAGGCTTGTTCGTCAAACTAAGTTCCGCGCATGCTCAGAAAGGATTTACACGCCGAAAGTTATAATGCAGTGTATAGGACGTCGTATTTTTCGTCCCGTCGTACGTGCCGTTCACGTCATCGCGCACGGTTTCAGCAAACTGTTCGTTCGTCGTGTGTGGCCATGTCCGTCCATGCTAATTTTGAGCGGACTGTTTGCCGAAACTGTTTGACGGACAAAGTTCGGCGAACAGTCCCCGCGTGTGTACGCGGCCTAACAAGAACAAGCAGTGAAAATAGAGGCAGGCTATACTGAGCCTCCTGTTTATCCAAAGAGATCATGGGCAACGCGCTTGTTATGTTCTAGTTTTTTGATCTAACGGGGTTACGTTTCTTAACAGAAAAAAAAAAAACAACAAAACCCCTAGAAGTTAAGAATAATCACAGGGCACATAGAAGCATTGTTTGGGTACCAACATGTCCAGCTCTCTAGAACACCTCTGGCTTAAAACAATTGTCTGATGTGGGTCAGAGGAGGAAATGTGTCAAAAGAACCCGGTCACGTGTCTCCACACGGTGGAGAAAACTCAAAGGGACGTGACATGAAAGAATAGAGCTCTGTGGAATGTGAAAATATATCTAAAGCCTTTTTTTTTTTTATTCTGAATTTAGTATGCAAAGGCTTTTAAACCCATGTCATGTCCTCAACTAGAGGAACACAATTCTTCTGATGTGAGCTGCAGCGGAGAGAGCTCCTGGAATACGTGGCCTCCAACCGCCTAATCCCATGACACGGAGACTCCGGCTGTTTCAATTTCAGCAGTGGAATTGGATTTCTTTTTTTGGGGTTGTCTACTGAAATTTCTTGGTGACAGAATAGACCACATGTGTCAAAAACAAAGCCCTTCAGCCCTGGAAGCTTTTACCCCTTTCTGACAAGGCCATTCCAAATGGTGGCAGGGGGATTATGGTGTGGGGGTTGTTTTTCAGGGGTTGGGCTTAGCCCCTTAGTTCCAGGAAAGGGAACTCTTAAGGCGTCAGCAAACCAAGACATTTTGAACAACTTCATGTTCCCAACAGTTTGGGGATGTCCCCTTCCTGTTCCAACAAGACTGCGCACAAAGCAAGGTCCATAAAGACATGGATGAGCGAGTTTGGGGTGGAGGAACTTGACTGGCTTTCACAGAGTCCTGACCTCAACCCGATAGAACACATTTGCGATGAATTAGAGCGGAGACTGCGAGCCAGGCCTTTCTTCCAACATCAGCGCCTGACCTCACAAATACTTTTCTGGAAGAATGGTCAAACATTCCCATAGACACCCTCCTAAACCTTGTAGACAGGAAAGGGAACTCTTAAGGCGTCAGCAAACCAAGACATTTTGAACAACTTCATGTTCCCAACAGTTTGGGGATGGCCCCTTTCTGTTCCAACATGACTGAGCACAAAGCAAGGTCCATAAAGACATGGATGAGCGAGTCTGGGGTGGAGGAATTTGACTGGCCTTCACAGAGTCCCGACCTCATCCTGATAGAACACCTTTGCGATGAATTAGAGCGGAGACTGTGAGCCAAGCCTTTCTCCCATTATCAGTGCCTGACCTCACAAATGCTCTTCTGGAAGAATGGTGAAACATTCCCATAGACACACTCCTAAACCTTGTGGACGGCCTTCCCAGAAGAGTTGAAGCTGTTATAGCTGCAAAGGGTGGGCCAACTCAATATTGAACCCTATGGACTAAAACTGGAATGTCATTAAAGTTAATGTGCATGTAAAGGCAGGTGTCCCAATACTTTTGGTAATACAGCCCACTCTGATTCTCTACCCCCCCCCCCCCCAGAGGCTGTAGGGAAATAGAGAGGACACGTGACAACAACTGATAATGCCTGAACGATCAGAAGTGACCCATAGGCTTACTATGGCTCATCCATTGTCCATGTGCTCTCTTCTCCCCTGCAGCTGGTAGTGGCTGACACGGGAGCTGACCACTTGACCAGACCGGAGGAGCTGAAAGTAGGTAAGTATAAGCATCTTTCTTACACAGGTTAGTTAGTATAGGTGTTGGATGGTGTGGTTTTTTGAAGATTATTTAGGATTAGCCCGAATTCTACTGTAACCTCTTCAGGACCGCCACAGCATATGTATGTTGTTTGTTGCTGGCCTCCTCCAGGTATAGGACTCTGGCTCCTCACTCTCACTGTGATTAGACACAGAGGCATTTTGTTAGAAGGTCCCAGCCAATGATTAATGGCTGGGACCTGCTAATAGGTTCTGTCCAATCACAGCCCAGAACCCTTTGTTGACAAATACAGGGCTCTGTACAGAGGGAACAATGTCTCTGTTTCTTCTCCCTTACAAAACAGGGAGAAGGAAAAAGGAGATTTTTTTTGTGATAACCAGCACAAATAACACTTGTTAGGCACACACTTAACCTCTTCATTGCCCTAGATGTTAACCCCTTTTCAGCCAGTGTCATTAGTACAGTGACAGTGTATAGTATTAGCACTGATCAGTGTATTAGTGTCACTGGTGATGTTGTGAGTGTCAGTTAGTAAGCTCCCCCCAGCATCAATTAGTGTGAGATTGTCCACCGCACTATCACTGTCCCATTCTAAGTCGCTGATCGCCGTCATTAGTAGTATATAAAATATATATACAGTTGCAATAAAAAGTATGTGAACCGTTTTGGAATGATATGGATTTCTGCACAAATCGGTCATAAAATGTGATTTGATCTTCACCTAAGTCACAACAATAGACAATCACAATCTGCTTAAGCGAATAACACACAAAGAATTAAATGTTACCATGTTTTTATTGAACACACCATGTAAACATTCACAGTGCAGGTGGAAAAAGTATGTGAATCCCTAGACTAATGAGATCTCCAAAAGCTAATTGGAGTGAGGTGTCAGCCAACTGGAGTCCAATCAATGAGATGAAATTGGAGGTGTTGGTTACAGCTGCCCTGATGTGAATGATGCCTCGCACAAAAGAGCTGTGTGAAAAAGGGATATGAATTTCATTTGGATACGGTGTTGCATGACTGCACAATTACCAGTTAAAGTAGAGTAGTGATGAATAGCAAAAAATGCTCTGGTCATGACAGGGCCGGGACAAGGGGTGGGCAGGAGGGGTAGCTTCCCTGGGCACTGTGGTATCATGTAAGGTGGGGGGAGGGCACCACACAGAGATTAGGGGAGAGGATTTGTGTTGGAAGGTGGAATATTGGGGGCAGCAGGGGTTGAGTATTAATCTAGGAGTGGAAATTGGGGGGGGGGGGGGTGCTAAGAGTTGTGATTAAGGTGGATTTGCATAGGGAGGGGGGACTGGGATAAGAAGATTTGTGCTATAAGGGGGATTTGGGTAAAGAATTTGTGGTAGGATGGAGCATTTGAGATGGGGGGAATTGGGGATGGGGGCAAAGATTTTTGCAGGGAGGGGGGATTTCAGCAGAGGGTGGATTTTTACTGGGAGGAGGGGCAATTTATGCTTAAGGGTAAGCATGCAGATTAGACTGACACATAATGCTCATACATCTTGGGGGGGTGCCACAGCTTGACATATTCGCCCTCGGCTCTCAGCTCTAGATGATCTTGTCCTGGCCCTCAGCTCTAGATGACCTTGTGCTGGCCCTCGGGTCTAGATGGCCTTGTCCTGGTCCTCAGCTCTAGATGATCTTTTCCTGGCCCTCAGCTCTAGATGGCCTTGTCCTGGCCCTCAGCTCTAGATGGCCTTGTCCTGGCCCTCAGCTCTAGATGGCCTTGTCCTGGCCCTCGGCTCTAGATGACCTTTTCCTGGCCCTCGGCTCTAGATGGCCTTGTCCTGGCCCTCAGCTTTAGATGACCTTGTCCTGGCCCTCGGCTCTAGATGGCCTTGTCCTGGCCCTCATCTCTAGATTGCCAAATCCTGGCCCTTGGCTCTAGATGATCTTGTTCCAGCACTGGCTCATGAAAGGGGGGAAAGGAAAAGTACAACCTAAGCTCAAGTGCCATTCGTTTTGCACTCCTGTGACCCATTTTCAGCAGACAACGGGCTGAAGCCCACTGTCAGCTAACGTCACAGAACCAGTAGTCCAAGCTGGGGAAAGATCATAACCATATGGTCAGGATCCACCCACATGCCTGAACCGGCACCCAGCTCAACCTCCCAACAATCCACTGAGAGCCTGAGCCGGATGCTCCTTCCCCCCCAGTTAGGGCAGGGGGGAGAGCAGAGAGCGGTGACTGACCATCACCAGCTCTCTGTGCAGGCAACACAGAGAACTGAGCGATCAGCGGTGTTTGATCGCTTGGTTCTCAGTTTTAGAGCCAGCAGGAGACAAATGCAGCATCAGACTGATGCTCCATCCACCTAGGTAAGTATGACTATAAAAAAAAAAAACCCATACCCCTCTTTTAAACCTTCTGGAGCTGAAGTGGTGAACTAATTATTAATCTATAGAGAAATCTATAAAGAAATCTGACCATGGTGTATGGGATTTATAGGACAGTATAGCCATAAATTGTATCGTTATATTGTCTCGTACATCTAACCTTCACACTCTCCTTTAATATTAATATAGAAATTTGTTGAGCAGCTCCCTAATCAGTTTACCAGCCAGACCTGCTAACACATTTCATGTCTTTGAAATTCTGATATTTGAATATATTCAGATCAGCTTTTTGAGCCAAAAGAAAAGAAGCCGAACTCGAAGCAGACTTTATTCTGAAGCCTTCAATACGATGTTCTATGAAGACATATTATGGAGACATTTGGTCTCCTCCACGAGATGGGTTGTGATTGGCGTGGAAACCGCTATCTGTTTCCCAGCTGTCAAAGTCAACAGTTGGGTGATAAGCAGATCTCTAAGCTGAAGCCAATTGAAGTTAATTAAGGCAGATACAAGCGCGGAGTCCCAGAAACATTAATCACCCGTTTCTTATTCCGGGAAGGTTCTGCAACCGTTGGTAATCGAATCACAGACGTTGGGACACGTTGCATGCCAGCGGTTCCAGGTACAAGACTCCAGAAAGACCAGCTGGTTCTGATACGAAACCAAAGACTAGAGCACTTGAAGGGAACTGAACCAAGGTGGGGGCTTGCCCATTAGGTTGATGTACTTATGTTTACTGTTTAAACGGATTTAGGAAAAGAGAATTGCATGTGGTGAGCGGTTTTGAGGCTTTAGACAAGCAATCAGTTGTCTGAGCAAGGAGGTACAGGTCAGTGTGACCTCCATTCCTTACCCTAGGCCTGACTTCATCTACTATACAGTACAGTGCAGCAATTAGCACGTGTATCATGACACAGCATGGTGGAGTCAAGAGCCAAAATAATTTTGCTCACTTGCCATAAGTTAGGGGAACACATGCTCCCAGGTGCACTTTCACCGACCATCGGATTACCTTTATTAGCCATACATTCTTCTTACATGCCCCTCCTTCATCTAAAAAGAGAATCTCTGTGTCAAGTCACCTTGAGGCTATGTGAAACATGCACACCGTTGGGATTAGGAGTGCACCGCAAGGTAGTGGACCCTATGGCTGCCTGCTGCGGATGGGAGTCAAGGTGGTAAGGAAGGCAGGGCCGTTGGAACACCAAGACGGATCCCGCTGGGGTTAGAGCGTAAGATTCCCTAGGGCGCGGTGTCTAAGAGCCAACAGGTGTTCAAAGAGCCAACAGGTGTTCACCAGAGCCTCTAGTGGTGAGGATGGACTTGGCTGCAACTGGCTCCAGGTCGGGACCCCCAGGGTCCCCGAGCTCACGCCCACAGTAGGCAACAGGAGGATAGGGATAGTAAGGGGATAAGCCAAGGTCGGGGCCACAAGCAGACAAGGACAACAGAGTTCACGCCAAAGGTTCAGGGTCACAGGCAAACAGGGATAGTCGGGGACATGCCAAAAGGTCAGGGTCACGAGCAGACAAGAATAGTTCATAACACGCCAAGGTCAGTAACAGAAACAAATGTAGAGCACACAGCAGGCAGGTAACAGGAAGCCAAACAGGTTGATCAGCCAGGTTGGCCTGCAGTTCACAGGTTAATATAGAGTTCTCTGATAGAAGCTAGGGTGGAGCCATGCTAGAGGAGGGATTATAAAAGCAGTCAGGTGAGATCTGGCTGGTCTCTAGAGATGAACACATGGAGATGGGTAAGCTGACAGACAAACTCTATTGCATAACCATGACCCTCCCATATATAAACTTTAATCAGGATACCAGCCAAAAATATCCAAAAAGGTTGGCATCACGGTAGGATCTTGTAGACATAAAAAAAAAGCTTCATTAGGACAGTTTTGGATTGAGTAGTGAAGGGTTGGAACCTCCATAATATTTGTACAGCTGTGTCCCCATTGGAGAGATTTTCAAAGTCCCATTACGACCTCTCACAGGTTCTAACAAGAGGCTCCTCTTTCACTAACTTAATTTCGAGGGGCCTCAAATATGGCCCCCGGCAACACCACAAGGACTGCATAATCATATTCAGTGTACATAATGCTACAACCAACTGATACAGTAGGTGATGAAAGAGTTCAGACATAATATAAAGCAGTTTGAGGATGAGGCAGGAGACAGAGACCGGGGGCCATGTTATGAGAGACTACTGGAAAACACGCTAAATATTATTGCTCCGATACATGTGCACCCTACAAAATGATGGACACCACATTTAATGGTCCAGACAAGATCCGCGATAAAAGAGCAGGAAAAAAAATTATATTGTTTACCTTGGTAGACAATTGACCATCAGACCTACAGTATATGAGCTTGTTGGACTCTGTGAAGGCCACTTAAAGAGGAAGTGCTCATTATGAATAACTTACCTGAGAACGAAGCCCCCGTAGCGGTCCTCCGTCTTCCTCTTCGCTGCTGCCATGGATCCCGGAGCGACTTCCGGGTCTCGCGGCTCCGGCGCTGTGATTCGCCGGAGCCGCGATGACGTCACTCCCGCGCATGCGCACGGGAGCCGACACTCGCAGCATGCCGCCGCGATCTGCGGCCTGCCCCAGTGCACCTGCGCGCCACTGTCTACGGCGCAGGCGCCGTAGACAGCGGTGGCTGTCTTCGGGTAAATATCTCCTAAACCGTGTAGGTTTAGGAGATATTTCTTGGACCTACAGGTAAGCCTTAATCTAGGCTTACCTGTAGGTCAAAAGTTGGTTGTAAGGGTTCACAACCACTTTAATGCCTTTAGACGAAACCATGTCTTTATGGAGTTTGCTTTGATTCCACCTTTCTCCTGACTATAACAGTCAGTGTTAATTTTGACGACTAAAACATTTTAGTCGACTAAAGCAATACCATTTTAGTTGACTAAAATACTACTAAAACAATTGAGATGACTAAAAGTAAAATGGTGTTTTAGTCAAAAGATTTAAGTCTCGTACACACGATCAGAAATTCTGCCAGCAAAAGTCAGATGTGACCAAATGTGTCAGAAATTCCAACCGTGTGTACGCTCCATTGGCAGAATTCCAGCCAGCAAAAGATTAAGAGCGGGTTCTCAATTTTTCGGTTGGAAAAGTTCAGATCGTAAATTCCTACGCATGCTTGGAAACACTTTGACGCATGCTCGGAAGCATTGAACTTTATTTTCTCGGCTCGTCGTAGTGTTTTGTACGTCGCCACGTTCTCGACAGATGAAAGTTCAGAGAACTTTTGTGTGACCGTGTGTATGCAAGCCGAGCTTGAGAGGAATTCCGTCGGAAAAACCGTCCAAGTTTTTTCCGACGGAAAATCCGCTTGTGTGTTTGGGGCAAAAGACTAAAACGAAATTGGAATTTGATGTCAAAATTAACACTGGTCTGTAGTGCCTGTTCATACCTAAATACCATAAATAATAACATATTCGATTTTTCACTCCAGCAGTATATAATGAGTTTGGAAACGGTAGAGAAATGCTTAAATAATGCGTTACAATTTCATAGTTAGTAAGGTTGAATAAAGACACCAGTCCATCCAATTCAGAGTGAGTGAGTGTCTACAATTGTCCCTATCCCTGTACATTCTACATTCTACATTCACATTAGTCCCTACCCTCAAGGAGCCCACAATCCAAAGTCCCCATTCATATACCAGGCCAATTTTAGACAGAAGCCAATTAGCCTACCTGCATGTCTTTGGAGTGTGGGAGGAAACCGGAGTACTTGGAGGAAACCCACACAGGCACAGAGAGAACATGCAAACTCCAGGCAGGTAGTGTCATGGTTGGGATTTGAACCAGCGACCCTTTTTACTGCGAGGTGAGATTGCTAACCACTACACCACTGTGCCGCCCATCAATTTAACTCTACCCATTAGATTTTAGACGACTAAAATGAGTTCTGGTCGACTAAAATAATTTTAGTAGAGTAAAATAATTTTAGTCTACTAAAATGTCCTGGAGATTTTAGTCGACTAAATGCGACTAAAACTAAAACCACTGCAGAAGACTAAAGCTAAAATGCCATTTTAGTCCTAAGACTAAAACTAAAACTAAATCGAAATTTTCTGCCAAAATTAACACTGATAACAGTGTTAAGGCACTGATTTTGTATGAGAAGACCTGGCTCACATTCTCAGTCCAGCCCAAAGGTGTTCAGTAGGTTTGAGGTCAGGGCCCTGTGCAGGACACTCCCGTTCCTCCACACCAAACTGGTTGCACCATATCTTTACAGAGCTGGCATTGAGTTGTTATACCTCCCACATACTGGGAGGTACTGATTTTGGATGAGAAGACCTGGCTCACATTCTCAGTCCAGGCCAAAGGTGTTCAGTAGGTTTGAGGTCAGGACTCTGTGCAGGACTCGTGTTCCTCCACACCAAACTAGTTGCACTGTGTCTTTACAGAGCTGGCATTGAGTTGTTCCACCTCCCACATTTTTGGACCTGTAATAGCTTTTGGAGGGTTTCTGTGCGAATTTGTGCCCATTTGTGAGGTCAGGTAGTGATGTTGGATGAGGAAGACCTGGCTCACAATCCTAATTCATCCCAAAGGCGTCCAGTAGAATTGAGGTCAGGGCTCTGTGCAGGAGAAATGTTTCTGTACCCTTCCCCAGATCTGTGCCTCCATACAATCCTGTCTCGGAGGTCTACAGACAATTCCTTGGACTTCATGGCTTTGGTTTGTGCTCTGACATGCACTGTTAACTGTGGGACCTTCTATAGACAGGTATGTGTGCTTTTCCAAATCATGTCCAATCACCTGAATTTACCACAGGTGGGCTCCAATCAAGTTGTAGAAACATCTCACGGGTGATCAGTGGAACCTGGAGGCACCTGAGCTCAATTTTGAGTGTCATGGCAAAGGCTGTGAATACTTCTGTACATGGAAAAAAAGGAGCTGCGCCAAACAATAAAAAACAAATCAATAAACCAAAACTATAAGAAAAAGTCCATGGAAAGTTTGTGTTGTTGAAGAAAGAAAGGCGATCGCACCACAGTGATTCCACACTCCGCGCCATAGTGATTCCACACTTCCTTATCACTACTGTGCCCAGCCAGCGACAAATAGATGGGCTTACCAGACGGCAAAAGCACAAGGAGCGTTTATGATCTCAAGCCACTGACAGCTCCTTGTCTCCACCAAACACTTTGCCAATCAGGAACAAACGATCCATATATTGAGGATTCTCATGCCGCTCCGCATTTTCATTAGTACCCAATATACACGTTCAGAATATAGAAAGAAAGAAGCTTCCCATAGTGTAAAAAACTTCAGTACTCGTTTAATTATAATAGAAATGCACTTACATAAAACCAAGAGTATTTGCACATAAAAACAAGCCGGCCGGGAAAACGAGAGCCCGTCCTCCTCTCGTAACACGTGGTGACGTCACAGCGTGCCCTCCCATATGCGTTTCGTCATATGTGACGGTTTCCCCATTGAAAACGCCACTTATGACAAAACGCGTATGACGAAACGCGTATGAAACGCGTATGACGAAACGCGTATGGGAGGGCACGCTGTGTTACGAGAGGAGGGCGGGCTCTCGTTTTGCCGGCCGGCTTGTTTTTATGTGCGAATACTCTTGGTTTTATGTAAGTGCATTTCTATTATAATTAAACGAGTACTGACGTTATTTGCACAATCAATGTTAGGAATTTATATATATAAAAAAATTCCTAACATTTATATAAACATATATATTCATTATCCCTTATTACTTCAGTACTCTGCATGACTAATTTGGCATTGGGTATTGGGCGTGCTTACTTTATTTATGACATTTCATCCCATATTAAAAAAAAAATGTTTTGGTGTCTATCCAGCTTCCTATTTAACTCATTTAGACATTTTCCCCAATCCTCTGAATATCAGCGCTTTGTTTATCTGAAGCACCTTGATATCAGATCTGTCCATCAAGAATCCATTTGTAGGACTCATCAATGATTAAACATCCGAAGTCATCCGCGTCCCGTCATTGAACATCTCCCATAAATGAAATATTTCCCCCTCGCTGGGATACAACAGCAAATGTTGTTTAACGTCTCATCAGCCCAAACTGAACCAGCCGGTGTTTTGCATGAAATGTATTTTTAATGAGACAACCGTTTTAACTCCGACACCTTGATACGAACATGAAGTATATAAGAAGCAAAGACTTAATTATTAACTTGTATCATTTTATCTCTTATACCTCATACAAACAACCGGACTTTCCGGCAGACTTTAGGACTGGAATCCATTGGACAATTTAATCGTGTGTGGGCTCCAGCTGACATTTTTTTTCCCCAAAAGTCCAACAGACCTAGAAATAAAACATGTTTCAAGCCTATCCGACGGACTCAAGTCCGACGGACTAAAAATCAGGAAACTGTTTGCCTGCGTGCTGGTCCGACGGACCAAATACGACGCAAGGGCAGCTATTGGCTACAGGCTATTGAACTTCCTTGTTTAGTCCCGTTTACGTCATCACGTTCAAAACGAACGGACTTTCGAACGGCCTTAGTCCGGTCGTGTGTGGCCAAGTCCGTTTTGTTCAGAAAGTCCATTGGACCTCTGCCGAAAGTCCGTTGGGAAGACCGTTGGACCTAGTCCGTCGAAAAGTCGTGTGGGTCATAGGAGAGCAAAAGTAAATGCACTCCTACAGTGAGTGAAAAAAGTATTTGATCCCCTGACGATTTTGTACAGTTTGCCCACTGACAAAGAAATGATCAGTCTATCATTTTATTGGTAGGTTTATTTTACCAGTGAGAGACAGAACAACAACAACAGTATGCAGAAAAACACATTTCAAAAAAGGTATAAATTGATTTGCATTTTGATGAGTGAAATAAGCATTCGCCCCCTTCATAAAACATGACTTAGTATTTGGTTGCAAAACCCTTGTTGGCAATCACAGAGGTCAGACGTTTCTTGCAGTTGGCCACCAGGTTTGCACACATCTCAGGAGGGATTTTGTCCCACTCCTCTTTGAAGATCCTCTCCAAGTCATTAAGGTTTTCAAGGCTGATGTTTAGTAACTTGAACCTTCAGCTCCCTCTAGATATTTTCTATGGGATTAAGGTCTGGAGACTGGCTAGGCCACTCCAGGACTTTAATGGGCTTCTTCTGGAGCCACTACTTTGTTGCCTTGGCTGTGTGTTTTGAGTCATTGTCATGCTGCAATCCACAACCTATTTTCAATGCCCCAGCTGAGGGAAGAAGGTTCTTACCCAAGATTTGAAAACACATGGCCCCATCCATCGTCCCTTTGATGCAGTGAAGTTGTCCTGCCCCCTTAGCAGAAAAACAACCCCAAAGCATAATGTTTCCACCTCCATGTTTGATGGTGGGATTGGGGTCCTTGGGGTCATAGGCAGCATTTCCTCCTCGTTCAAACACGGTGAGTTGAGTTGATGCCAAGAAGCTCGATTTTGGTCTCCTCTGACCACAACACTTTCACCCAGTCCTCTTCTGAATCGTTCAGATGTTCATTAGCAAACTTCAGATGGGCCTGTACATGTGCTTTCTTGAGAAAGGGGACCTTGCAGGCGCTGCAGTATTTCAGTCCTTCACGGCGTAGTGTGTTACCAATTGTTTTCTTGGTGACTATGGTCCCAGCTGCCTTGAGATCCTTGACAAGATTTCTCCATGTAGTTCTGGGCTGATTCCTCATCGTTCCCATATTTATTGAAACTGCACAAGGTGAGATCTTCCATGGAGCCCCAGACTGGGTGGAGATTGACAGTTATTTTCTGTTTTTTCCATTTGCGAATAATCGTACCAACTGTTGTCACCCTCTCACCCAGCCGCTTGGCGATGGTCTTGTAGCCCGTTCCAGCCTTGTGTAGGTCTACAATCTTGTTCTTGACATCCTTGGACTGCTCTTTGGTCTTGGCCATGGTGGAGAGTTTGGTTGATTGATTGCTTCTGTGGACAGGTGTCTTTTAAACAGGTAACAAGCTGAGATTAGGCGCACTCCCTTTAAGAGAGTGCTCCTAATTTTATCTTGTTACCTGTATGGAAGATACCTGGGAGGTAGAAATCTTGCTGATTGATAGGGGATCAAATACTTATTTCAGTCATTAAAAATGCAAATCAATTTATAACTTTTTTGAAATGAGTTTTTTTCTGGATATTTTTGTTGTTATTCTGTTATTCTGTCTCTCACTTTTAAAATAAACACTCACCGTAAGCTTTATCCAGACTCCTTTTTGAAACCAAACATTTATCTTGAGTTCTACTTTAAGATGGAAAAAGTTCTTCAAAGCATAGTTAGGATAAACCAAAACTTTCCCCCCGGTTGTGCTTTAGGATTTACCCAAAAAAATAATTGCAAAACATCAGCCAAAATGGAATAGACAAAATCCATTCAGAAAATAAACATGCACTTCTGCCGGGATGCTATTCTCGTCTTCACCTGATAAGTATCTCATAGAAATTAATTCACGCCGGGCTCCAGTGTGTGTGTTTGGAGTGCTGTTTGCATGTAATGGGATTTATTAAGTTCGCCAGTAGACCGCGGGGACCGCGCAGCCTGCAAAGCTTTGGGAGAGTTATTGAGGAGTTATTTTTGTCGGAAACAGCAAGTTCCTGAAATGTTATTACCTGTCAGTCTGGGCGCAGCTCGGGAAATGGAACCGTTCTTCTATCGCCTGGATGTCAGAAAACCCAAATCTCAGGATAGAGACATAGAGACAGGCAGGTGACAGTTCTGCCTTGCCTCCTATTTCTGGCCTAACTGGCTGAAAGTTCAACATACTAAAACTGAACCCCAGGATAAGAACACATTGTCTAGTTAAATGTATATTCTTGAATCTCATGCCGCGTACACCTAGAGGCGATTCAGTTCGCATTGTGCGCTATACAAGTATTTCATTCATTTATTCGCACACACGATTGGAGTTTTCATCGGAAAAATCTTGGATGGTTTTTCTGACGGAATTCCGCTCAAGCTTGGCCTGCATACACACGGTCACACAAAAGTTCTCTGAACTTTCGACCGTCAAGAACGCGGTGACGTACAAGACTACCACAAGCCAAGAAAATTATGTTAAATGCTTCCGAGCATGCGTCAAATTGTTTCCGAGCATGCATAGGAATTTTTGCGCGTCGGAATCGCTACAGATGTTCGGAATTTCCGATTGGAACTTTTTCCGTTGGAAAAATAGAGAACCTGCTCTCAATCTTTTGCTCGTGGGAATTCCGCCAGCTAAAGTCCAATGGAGCATACACATGGTCGCAATTTCCGACCAAAACCTCACATTGGACTTTTGCTGGCGGAAATTCCGATCGTGTGTACGGGGCATTAGAGGTATACACTATATTACCAAAAGTTCTGGGTAGCTGTAGGTTGGTACTCTGACATAGAATACCGGGGTTATGGCAGCAGATAGCTGCCATAACCCCAGTATTTTCCTCTTTAGGATAAAAGTGATCTCTGCGGCGGCTTCGCTGAAAGATCACTTTTATCGGTGGGGGGAGAGGTGCGGAGACGATCCGATGCTTTCCCCTCAGTATGTCAGAAACAATGAAATCAGGCCGAGACAGAAGTGCAGTTAAATCACACTTGTTTAATAATAAAAGTAAAAAGAACAAATTTAGTCAAAACAGAGTTCAGTAACCGGAACGGATAGTCAGCCAAGCCAGAAGTCAGGGATCAATGTAGTGGAACAGCAAGCAGGATCTGGAGCCAGAAGGGATGTCAGCAAAGCAAGTCTTGAACAGGATCACAGGAGATAGTCTCTGTGATGTTTAACCAAGGCAAAGGCAGAGACCCTCTGGACTGGAAGGCTTAAGTAGGCAGGACTGACGAGCAAGATATCATCAACAGGTGAGTAACTGTAGAGAGATAGGAGCTGGCAATTAGTCGACAGCTGAGCGGCCAGCTCAGAGAAGGAAGGGCTGAGGCCAGCCCTGACACACAAGTATGGAGCCGAGTCAGGGAAAGATGACCCCCGCTCGGCTCCATAACATTGGATGACGGAAGCAACGTCAAACATCACTTCTGCCCAATGGTCTTAACCACTACAGATCCGCGCTATTGCCAAATGACGGCATTAGCGCGGACCTACATTTCCGGGACTACGTCTATTGACGTGGTCCCGGTTACGAGCGGCCTGCGCGCCCCCTGAGGGGCGCGCGCGGCGCGCTCTGTGATCGGCGAGTCCGTGAGACTCGCCTGATCACCGATCCGTGTAAGGGGTCGATCCCGACCCCTTATCACGTGATCAGCTGTCAGCCAATGACAGCTGATCATGTGATAGAACGGAGCCGGTAATCGGCTATTATTCCTCCTCGCGCTGACAGCGCGAGGAGAGAAAAAAAAAGCCGATCGCCGGCGGCCGTGATCGGGACATCAGTCCCGATCACCGCCATCAATACAAGGGACCACCTGCCACCTGCCTGTGCCCACCTGCCTCCCGCAGTGCCATCCTGAAATAAAATAAAAGCAAAAGTAAGTGCCCCCCGTCAGTGCCCCCCGTCAGTGCCCATAGTGCCCACAGTGCCACCCACAGTGCCACCCACAGTGCCACCCCACAGTGCCACCCACAGTGCCACCCACAGTGCCACCCACAGTGCCACCCAATCTGCCTCAAAGGTGCTGCACCCCAGTGCCGCCCATCAGTGCCCAGCAGTGCCGCCCATCTGTGCCCAGCAGTGCCGCCCATCAGTGCCCAGCAGTGCCACCTATCAGAGCCACCTATCAGTGCCACCTATCAGTGCCCATCAGTCCCATCTATCTGTGGTACCTATCAGTGCCCATCCGTGCCACCCATCCGTGCCACTTATCCGTGCCACCCATCCGTGCCATCTTATCTGTGCCCATCTTTGCCCATCAGTGCCGCCTTATCTGTGCCCATCGGTGCCGCCTTATCTGTGCCTATTAGTGCCGCCTTAACTATGCCTATCAGTGCCCACCGGTGCAGCCTATCAGTGCCCACCAATGCAGCCCATCAGTGCCCACCAATGCAGCCAATCAGTGCCCACCAATGCAGCCTATCAGTGCCGCCTAATCAGCGCACTTCAATGAAGGAGAAAAATGACCCGTTTGCAAAATTTTATAACAAACTATTAAAACATGATTTTTTTTTTTTTTTTTTTTTTGCATCTTTTTTTGTTTGTTTAGCAAAAAATAAAACTCCGAGCTGTAACTAAATACCACCAAAAGAAAGCTCTATTTGTGGGAAAAAAATGATAAAAATTTCATTTGGGTACAGTGTTGTATGACCGCGTAATTGTCACTCAAAGTGCATCAGCGCTGAAAGCTGAAAATTGGTCTGGGACTGAGGGGGGTTTAAGTGCCCAGTAAGCAAGTGGTTAAAGAGGAAACGATTTTTTAATTTATTTTTTTAATTGCATTTAAGTGTAATTATGAGATCTGAGGTCTTTTTGGCCAAAAATCTCACATTAAAGAGGTCCTGTCATGCTTTTTTTGTATTACAAGGGATCCAAAGTGACCCAATTTTTTTTTTTTTAAAGAAAAAGTAAAAAAAAAGAAGAAAAAAAAATAAAAAATGTAAAGTGCCCTATCCTGCCGAGCTCGCACACAGAAGCGAACGGATACGTAAGTCACACCCGCATATGAAAACGGTGTTCAAACCACACATGTGAGGTATCGCCACGATCGTTAGCCAATTCTAGAAAAAGACCTCCTCTGTACCTCAAAACTGGTAACCTGTAGAAATTTCTAAATGTCGCCAATGGAGAAGTATTGCCACAATTGTTAGAGCGAGAGCAAAAAGACCTCCTCTGTAACTCAAAACTGGTAACCTGTAAAAAAAATTTAATGTTGCCAATGGCGATTTTTAAGTGCCAACATTTGTCGCCATTCCACGAGCGGGTGCAATTTTGAAGCATGACATGTCGGGTATCAATTTACTCGTAACATTATCTTTCACAGTATAGAAAAAAAGTGGGCTAACTTTACTGGTGTCTCAAAAAAGTGTATTTTTTTTTCCATAGATAATGTTTGGGAGTTCTAAGTAATTTTCTAGCAAAACTATTTTTGAACTTGTACACAACAAATCTCAAAAAGAGGCTCGGTCCTTAGGTGGTCAATGGCATCCCAGTCTTAGTCCGTAGGGTTTAATATTGAGTTAGCCCATTGCCTTTAGGGAGTACAAAATGTCCTAGCATCAGGCAGAAGTAAACAATCCCCCTTCATTGGTGTAATTGGGAGGAGTTGTGTACTTCATTCGTGTCATTGAGAGGAATTTCCCCCATCATTGGTGTCATTTGGCCACATTGTTGGTGTCATTGGGAGAAATTGTGCGGCATTAAGTCCCCGGGCTGCAGTTTGGAGACTGGCGGGTGGCCTGGCCCATGACAGGCGAGTGAAGCGGTGATCAGGCGGGCAATCGATCGAGCGTGAGGGGGGAGGGGTAGGGGGGAAGTGAGGGGGCCAGGTTTGTTTGCCGCCCCCCCAATAAAATTTTTGGCACCGTCTGCCACTGGAATGATTGATGATAATTCGGTGTTGAACATAAAGGCCATTGGTATTTTTTTATTTATAATGTTTTTCTAGTAAACTCTCCTTATGTTGACAAATAATATGGTAGACTAGGGATCCTTATTCCTCAAAACATTTCTCGTATGTACTCCTCTTTCTCAGGGGATGATTGATGTTAATTCTGTGTTAATCATAAAGGCAATTTTTTATTTTAATATATTTCTAGTAATTGCCTTCATGTTGAACACATGGTTGCCTATACATTGTCTATGGCCAACAATATAGTAGAGTAGGGATCCTTATTCATCTACGTGTTTCTTGGAAGTACTCCACTTCCTCGGGGGATGATTGATGCTGATTCTATGTTAAGCATAAAGGCTAATTGATATATATATATATATATATATATATAATGTACAGTGATCTTCCTTTGTTTGCTTACCTCCCCTCATGTGTTCTGACTAAGAGGCCAGCCACTTCCACCTGGTGGTTTTTATAACCTCTCCTCTAAGCATGGCTCCACCCCAGGCCCTATCAGGGGACTCTATATTAACCTGTGCACTGCAAGCCAGCGGTGCTGATCAACCATTGTGTATCATTGTGTGTTTGGCTTCCGGTTTCCTGCTTGCCGTGTGCTCTACGTTTGACTCTGTTACTGACCTTGGCATGTTCTCAACGATTCCTGTCTCCTTGTGACCTTGACCTTTTGCATGTCCCGACCATCCCTGTCTGCCTGTGACCCTGAACCTTTGGCGTGTACTCTATTGTTCCTGTCTGCTAGTTTCCCTGACCTCTACCGTATCCCCTTACTATCCTTGTCGTTCCAGCCTGCTGCTTCCTTCTCCTGTAGTCTACTGTGAGCGTGAGCTGTGAGACCCTAGGGGCCGTGACCTGGAGCCAGACTGCAGCAAAGTCCATCCTCACCACTGGAGGCTCTGGCGAACACCCGCTGGCTCTTAGACTCCACGCCCTGGGGAATCTATGCTCCAGCTCCCATTGGGATCTGTGTTAGTGATCCTGTAGACCTGTGTCCTGAATCTCCCTGGGTACAATCCGCAGCAGTCAGTCCTAAGCTCCACTACCTAGCGGTGCACTTCCGACTCCTATGGAGTGCATCTGTCACCTGGTTTCAGGTGACCTGACAATGCCTAGTAATTGCCTTCATGTTGAACACATTTTCCTATACATTGTCTATGATAAATGATATAGTAAACTAGGATTCTTTATTCCTCTACACGTTTCTCGGATGTACTCTACTTCCTCAGGGGATGATCAATGCTAATTCTGTGTTAAACATTAAGGCAAATTAACATTTTTTTTTTCATATATATTAACCCCGTGGTGTTGCATGAAAACAAAAATGAATAGTGTGTACCCGGCTTAACTTAGCAATCAAAAATAGGGAAATAAAAATAAATACAAAACAGTAGACATGTGCACTGCTGAAAAATGTGTTCATTTTTGTTCCATTCCTTTTCTTCTTCTTTTTTCTGGGTCATTCGTCATTTTTGCAATTCCTAAATTTGCCATTTGCAATTCGTAAATTAGAAAATTTGTAAATTCATAAATTTGTAAATTCGAAAGTGTGAAAATAAGAAAGAAAATCCGAAAGAATAACTAACTAAAGGAAATTCCAAAACCTATAATTGAATCGTTAGTAATAGTTAAGTTATTATTAGTTAGTTATTATTGGAGATTTTACAATTTTCGGATTTTTGAATTTAAAATTTACAAATTTTCGAATATTCAAATCTACAAATATTCTGAAGAAATTTGTGAAACGGGTTTTCGTTAATTCGGATATTTCCGAATTAACAAATTTGTTGAAATATGTTAAAATACTAATATCTGGAACTAAACGAATTGCACATGTCTACAGAACAGATACGTGACAATAGAAGTTTCAACTATTAAAAATGTTCACTTACTTGGAGAATTAAGGAGTCGCGAATGTTTGCAGTGATAAGCCGCCTCCTGCTCGCAGTATTCCGCGTTGTTGATTAGGGCCTCCATTTGCTCCGCGCTGCCTCCGTAGTTAAATGCCGCGGAGTACGGCTTCCCAGAAATCGTTCCACGCACGGCGGTCAGATCGGTGATTTCGTGTTGAACGATGGTCCAAATCTTCTCTTCTGTTGGAGGAAATAAATCACACCCAAATGTTACGTCCGTTTTTAACTATTTAATTTTATTTCATTTTTTGTTGATAAATGCCAACACATATATGTAGATTTTTAATTATATTTATTTTTTCCTTTTTTTATGATTTAGTTGCCTATCTGATAGACACCCAAATGAAGTAGAATTCACAGTAGCCGCCTGACATCGCCGCTAATACCAGGCAGTGACTTGGTGATGTCAGCCTGTAGTAGGAAGTGTGTTTTTATTGGCGGGATCTCCAGATAAGAAACTTTGTAAAAGATTCACAAAAACAAAAATGTTTAACCACCTCAGCTCCGGAAGGTTTTACCCCATTCATGACCAGGCCTTCATGACCAGGCCATTTTGGCCTAAATTTGTAAAGAAATCAGATTTTTAACATTTTTTTAATTGGATATGTCTTATAGTAGAAAGAAAAAATATTGTGTTACTTTTTTAAATGTTCAATCTTTTTTGGTTTACTTTAACTGCCAATTGCACAGCCATGCACCACTGTACTCAAATGAAATTTATATAATTTTATAAAAATAGAGCTTTCTTTTGGTGGTATTTGATCACCACAGTTTTTTTTTTATTATTATTATATAAACCAAAAAAGATTGAACATTTTAAAAAAAACACAATATTTTTTCTTGTTGCTATAAGACATATCCAATAAAAAAATGTTAAAAATCTGATTTCTTCATAGATTTAGGCCAAAATGTATTCTGCTACATGTCAAAAAAATCCCAATAGGCGTTTATTGATTGGTTTGCGTTAAAGTTATAGCGTTTACAAACTATAGTATACGCCGGGGGTTCTCAACCCTTGAGCTGCGGCCCGGTACCGGGTGCACTGTCTGAGGTGTGGTGGCAGGCAAGCAGAGAGATGACATCATCTCTCACCGCCCGCCCACCCCACCGCTATTCTGCCCCCACAGCGGGGCCGGTACACTGTTGGAGGTGAGGCGGGCGAGCAGAGAGATGTGATCATCTCTCACCGCCCAACCCACATCACCACTGTTCTCCCTCTTCTGGATCACACCACTCCAGGTATGCCTGTGCTGCCCCCACAGCAGTGACAAGCTGCATCTGGTTACAGGCAAAGTGGCAAGTGACAATTTGCATCTGGTGGCAGGCGATGTGGCAAGTGACAAGCTGCATCCGGTGGCAGGTGATGGTGGCAAGTGACAAACCACATCTGGTGGCAGGCGACGTGGCAAGTGACAAGCTGCATCTGGTGGCAGGCGACGTGGTAAGTTGCAAGTTGCATCTGGTGGCAGATTTTGCACTATGGCGAGTTGAACTATTTTGTTTTATATTACAATGTAATAATATAAATAATGCGCTTCAATCATCCTGCCACCATATCAACCATGGTGTCGCGATGATTGAAGCGCTAACACCAGCCATTTTCCCGTCAAATTGCCCGCGAAAAAAACGCATAACGCACCAGGGCCTTGGCACAATTTTCTTCCACAGTGGGGACCACTGGTAAAAAGTATATACTGGAATTTGTGGGGGCTAAACCATCACTTCCAGGACTCCTTGTTCTTCTTTACACTGAAGATAATTCTTAATGACATGGCTGTATGTTTAGGGTGGTTGTTCCGCTGCAGAATACATTTGGGGCTAATCACACACCTCCCTGATGGTATGGCATGATGGAGAAGTGTCTGCTTGTATTTCTCAGCATTGAGGACACCATTTATCCTGACCAAATCTCCAACTCCATTTGCAGAAATGCAACCCCAAACTTGCAAGGAACCTCCACCATGCTTCACACTTGGCTGCAGACACTCATTATTGTATCACTCTCCAGCCCCCTTCACCAACAAACTGCCTCCTGCTGCAGCCAAATATTTCACGTTCTGACTCATCGGTCCAGTCCAGAGTACCTGCTGCCATTTTTCTGCACCCTAGTTCCTGTGTTTTCCTGCATAGTAGAGTCACTTAGCCTTGTTTCCACATCGGGGGTATGTCTTTTTGGCTGCAATTCTTCCATGAAGACCACTTCTGGCCAGACTTCATTGGACAGTAGATGGGTGTACCTGGGTCCCTTTGGTTTCCACCAGTTCTGTGCTGATGGAACTGCCGGACATCTTTCGATGTGGAAGGGAAGTAAGTATGATGTGTCTTTCATTTGTTACATTAGTTTCCTGTGGCTATGCTTCTCAACATTGCCTATTTCTTTGGGCTTTTTGAAAAGAACTTGAACAGCACATCCTGAATCCTGGGAGAGACCTTGCTGATGCAGTATAACCCCCTTGTGTTTTGTTGCTGTGCTCAGTTTTGCCGTGGTTTATGACCTGTGACAGAAAACTGTCTTCCACAACCTCATCTTAGTAGCAGAGTTTGGCTGTTCCTCACCCAGTTTTAAACCTCCTAAACAGCTGTTTATGTTCCAGTTAATGACTGTGCTTCAACATACATATAAAATTAATGATCATTAGCACCTGCTTGGTATAATTGGTTAATAATATACCTGGCTCTAATCCTACAAAATCCCTGACTTTGTGCAAGTTTAAGAACCAATGCTGGTCTGAAGCCAAAGGGTAGTCAAACCAAATATTGTTTTTTTTTTTTTTCAGATTTTTGCATTTTGCAATTTGTAAATTGCTAAGAATTAACAATTAAAATATATATTTTTGAAATCATTCTTACTTTACAGCATTTCTTTATACCTGCCCCCCAAACTATATATATATATATATATATATATATATATATATATATATATATATATATATATATATATATCTAAGCTGAAATGAAGAGGCTTTGCATACAGAAGATATATATCTTCTGTATGTTGTTACAAAGTTTATTTGAACAGAAACATGAAATAATGGAACTTTCATACCATTCCCTGGTCCTGTAGATGAGGGTCAGAGGACGTAGACCGGAGTCTGCTAGAGATGGATTGGTTGACCCAACAACATCAAAGGGCTTTGTTATCATAAAAGAGAAAAGTAACATAAAGCTTCTCCTGCCTTTGTGATTCTGAGTTTTCCTGAACTGTTTGATCTACAAAAGGTAGGGAAATCAGGATTGGGTCTGTTATACAAGAGGGAGCACAAAGGATTTCTCCAATACTTTCTCAGGTATGGCTCTGTATTTATAGCATGGGGGCTTTGTTGTGCTCAGATTCTTGGTTCCCTTCTCAGTAGGACAGTAATGGAGTTTTCTTGCATATGTCTGCCTCTCCAGTTTTCTTTCACAATCCAAAACATTTGATGCATTATTGATAACATCTTCTATCTTAGACAGTCCCAGCGATGTTTAGTTAGTGTGGTGGAGACCAAATGTGATGTTGTGAATGTTGTGAACAGTTCTGTCTACTCTGTATGTACATCTTATGGTCATAGTGGACCCTCTATGCACAAATAATAGTATAGGCCCTAAAAATGGATCTAAGAATAGGTTGTAGCCCTCTAATACACCTGGACTGACAACCGGGATGGTTGAAAAGCAGGCACAGTTGGCTAGAGAGGAATCATTTTGACACAGTTGGCAAGAGAGGGATCACTTTGATGCATTTAGCCAGAGAGGGATCATTTGGATGCAGTCGACTAGAGAAGGATCATTATGACACAATTGGCAAGAGAGGGAACACTTTGGCGCAATTGGCCAGGGAAGGGATCACTTTAACGCAGTCGGCCAGAGAGGAATCATTCGGACGCAGTTGACCAGAGAAGCATCATTTTGACACAGTTGGCCAGAGAGGGGTGCAGTGGGCTATAGAGGGATCACTTTGATGCAGTTGGCTAGAGAGGGATTACTTTGATACATTTGACCACAGAGGGATCACTTTGATGCATTTGGCCAGAGAGAGATCACTTTGATGTAGTTGGCAAGAGAGGGAACACTTTGATGCAGTTGGCCAGAGAGGCATCCCTTTGACACAGTTGACAAGAGAGGGATCTCTTTTTCGCACAATTGGCCAGGAGAGGGATCAATTTGACGCAGTTGGCCAGAGAGGGATAATTTTAATGCAGTTGGCCAGAGAGGGATCACTTTGATGCATTTGGCAAGAGAGGGATCATTTTGATGCAGTTGGCAAGAGAGGGATCACTTTGATGCATTTGGCAAGAGAAGGATCACTTTCATGCATTTGGCAAGAGAAGGATCACTTTTATCCATTTGGCCAGAGAGGACTCACTTTGACACAGTTGGCCAGAGAGGGGTCATTTTGATGCAGTTGGCAAGGGAGGGATCACTTTGATTCATTTGGCCAGAGAGGCATCACTCTGACACAAGTTAGCAAGAAAGGGATCACTTTGATGCCATTGGCCAGAGAGGGAGAATTTTGATGCAGTTGGCCAGAGAGGGATCACTTTGATGCCGTTGGCCAGAGAGGGAGAATTTTGATGCAGTTGGCCAGAGAGGGATCACTTTGATGCATTTGGCCAGAGAGGGATCACTTTAATTCAGTGGGCCAGCTTGAACAGGTATTGGAATGCGAACTAAGAATCCTTTTTTTAAGCAAAAGTTTGCTGTCAATATACAAGGGGTTAACATGTGGTTGCACCTCTTTAGTATCCCATGTTTTGTATAAGTAGAAGTCATATCGAACCCAAACACAGGCACATGCCCATTTCTACTGCATTGTGTAATTAAAAAGGGCAGGGAAGCCTGAAGTTGTTGTATTATTTTTTGATGGAGCAATAAGTTATGCTCACTATGCTGTAACCATTGTTGCGTTAGGGTGATTATGCTCAAAACCGAAAGTTCACATAAACCTCAGTTGTCCACCCAAGGGTTCTTCCATATCAACATGATTAGTCAACTAAAAATACCGAACTGCCTGGCTCCCTTGTCAGCAATGTCGCGGCTCTTCTTGCCAATCCATCTGACTGTGTTGCCCAGCTATCCTGGCTCACTCTAGTTGCAGTGCCTCTGGATAGCGGTTCTCCTGACAACCACTCCTGACAGCCCACCTGACTTCTGGGACAAGACCTACTGTCTCCTGGTTGCTGGTTGGGCACCTGTGACCTCTGGTTGAGACCTCCTGTCTCTTGACTCCTGGCTGGGGCACCTGTGAGCTCTGGTTGAGACCTCCTGTCTCTTGACTCCTGGCTGGGGCACCTGTGAGCTCTGGTTGAGACCTCCTGTCTCTTGACTCCTGGCTGGGGCACCTGTGACCTCTGGTTGAGACCTTCTGTCTCTTGACTCCTGGCTGGGGCTCCTCTGACACTTGGATGAGACCTCCTGTCTCCAATATGGGAGAAGTCTGAGCCATCCTCAGGCTTAAGTATATACCGACACTGCACACAGGCTGTTGGCATCCATTAAAATCTGGACACCCGAGACACTTTAGAAACATCAGGCTCCAGGCCTCAATCCAGCTTTACAGAATCCAGAGAAAGCCAAAAACAAAGCGTTCTCTGCTCAGAAATGATAATCTGGAAATTTGCATTAGGCCTTAATGCAAATCCTGCATCATTTTTCCCCTATATTTTCACAGTGGTGGGGCCTCGCACTGTCGCACCAAATTTTATTATAGAAGATACATGTCGTGGATGACATTTTGGACAAAATGTCATACGCATGTAAATTTAGTTTTTTGCCTCAGAACAATAGGGGTTCTGAGGGTTAATTACGTAGGTTGGCCTTAACATCAGTCTGGCCAGGCTGTGTTTGGAAGTTCTGCCTGGTCATGTGAACGGTGAGGTGCACATGATGGGCCAGAACCAGGCCTGGTTGGATGCTTAGGTATCAGCCAATCAGTGGGAGTGCCGGGGCCCGCCGGAGGAGTCTGGGAAGGGGTACTTAAGAGGTGTGGGTCACGTGTTTGGAGGAGAGGAGTTTGTGAGGCCCCTGTGGTCTATTCTGGTTCCAGGACCGGGGTAGCCCCGTGAGGGGTCCCGGTCACGGGGTGTTCGACATCCTGCAACATATTCCTGTCAGAGGCCCCTAATAGACCTGCCTGGTCTGGGGTAGGGATCCGTCTGTTCCCGAGTCTTGGAACCGGCTGGTCCGATGTGCAGTAACTGAGGGAGGATTCAAGGTGTCCGGGTGTGCTCTCGGCTTGGAGAGGCGCCACAGCTCATGGAAGTGCCCGGGGGAGGACTCTTCGGAGGAGGGCCGGCAAGTGGCATCCCGGGAAGTGCCTGGTTACTGAGTTGGGAAGGACTTTGACAAATCCACACTTTTCCAGTACCATTGAGGAGACAGAGAACGTTCCAGGTACTGAGAAAATAGGTTCCCATTCACCCTTAGTTACAACTTGTACATGTTCATAGGATTGTTTCAAGTTTTGAGTCAACGTGCTGACTGCCATGATCTCTGGTAGGCTTGTGCAATTCGTTTCGTAACGAATCGAAATTCGGCCGAATTTTGCATCTTTCGGACATTCGGATGCATCCGAATGTCCGAATAAAAAAAATAACAATAAATATAATTACAACGAATACGAAAGAAATATAACGAATGAATTCGAATGAATTCGACATGATTCGAAATTATTTCAACCGCATTCGAAATTATTTCAACATGATTCGACATTATTTCAACTGCATTCGAAAATATTTTGTGACCCGACTTTAGGGCCATGTATCTCGGGGTCACTTGGTGCTAGACACTTCAAATTTGGATATGTTATAGTGCTAGTATTATTGTGTTTGCATACCAAATTTGGGGTTTCTAGCTATAAGTGACCCCGAGATATGTGGCCCCAAAATCGGGTCGCAAAATGTTATTAGTTATTAGAGCAGAGAATTACATTTTGCGACCCGATCTTGGGGCCACATATCTCGGGGTCACTTATAGCTAGAAACCCCAAATTTGGTATGCAAACACAATAATACTAGCTCTACAACATATCCAAATTTGGAGTTTCTAGCACCAAGTGACCCCGAGATACATGGCCCTAAAGTCGGGTCACAAAATATTTTCGAATGTGGTTGAAATGTCGAATCATGTTGAAATCAATTTCGAATCCGGTAGAAATATTTTCGAATTTCGTTGAAATATTTTCGAATGTGGCCGATTTTTTGAATTCGGTAGAAAACTAAACTAAATCCGAAAACGAATTTAAGGAAGTTAACGAATATAACTAAACTAAATTAATGAATTAACGAATTAAAACGAAACGAAACTAAACGAATTTTTTCCTTTTGCACATGTCTAATCTCTGGCTAGAGATCTGTTCAGCCTTGAAGTACCCAGCTGCAAGTGGCTACTCTCTGGGTGGAATTAGAGACTTTATTAGACCTGCGGTTAAAGGTGCCTGAGTTCTTCACCCGTGCCCTTTGTTCCCATGAGAGACTGTTACTGGATGTTATTACTGCAAAATAAAACCTTTTGAAAGGACTTTATTTGTGTCAGTGTTCAAGTCGTTGGGTATCAACCCTGAGAACCCCTAGACGTGGAAGAACAAGCCGAGAGAAGGTAACCGGTAAGCCCAATATGTCAAGGCCGCCCTGCAATGGGTTATGGCCGCTACATACACAAATACTGTATCATAACAGCAATGGCCATAACTACCAAAGCAAATAAAATAACCAAAATTTACATAAAATCTGCCTATCCAGAGCCATTGAGCTTCAATAGCAAGACTCTTGTTTTGTGATATTGGAGCAACGCAGCTGATAACCCAGCTCCCTTATCTATTAGGAAAGAAAACACAAGAGTTTCACTTAACAAAAAATCTATGTTATACCTTCATCAAATGCTTCTACCCTCCTGCGCATTTGCATTTGGCAGCCCAACAATTAATGGATTCCCAGTGGCAGAGAATGAAAAGCTATTGAGGGAGTGCTGTGGATTTATGGGACATATAAAGTAGTATAACCTTCTTCTCCTCATTATCTCTTGTGCTTTAATATCATTTGCTGCCATTAAGCTGGAGTGATATTATTTTATCACTCTTCTAAGCGTTCCATTCTACAGTTCTCCAGGAGAGCCTTGGAGGAAAAAAAAAAAAAAAACGGAGCAGAGCAGTAAATATTACAGAATTCATTGCTCCGTCCACCCATGCAAAGTTAAATTCATCTTGGAAAAGAACGTTTTTAAGAGCCTCTTAAACTGCTTTCAAATGCAAAAGTGACAATGCTTTTAATTCTGGGCAAATACTACCCCTTTATGACTTGCTGCTTTTAGTTCATTGTCCAATTTAGCAGAAGATGCTGTTGGTACTCAGTCCTTGGAGACAGTTTTATGACTGAAAACCAAGTACCAAACTTGTTTCCTTCATTTAGATTTTCCTTCTTTCCATAATGAGCTGGTTACAGTATGTGCTACAGTACATTACCGATCTTCTCACCTTGCCAAGACCTCCTTCTCTCTAGTGTCCTTGTCATCTCCTCCAATTCCCCCACCCCCCCTTTCCATAGCCTCTCCACTCCTTCCAAGAACCCATGTTCTCTAGCTGTTTCCTTACCTCCCCTTATAGTCTCTTCAAGACTTATCTAGAGCCACTCCACTTCTAACAAGACCCCCTGCTCTCTAGCTGTTTGGTCACCTCCTCCCATAGTCTCTTCAAGACTTTTTCAGAGCTTCTCTGCACCTCCCAAGACCTCCTGCTCTCTAGCCCCCTCGCTATTGCCTCCTATGATCTCCACAGGACTTCTACAGAGCCTCTATGCTCTTTCACAGACCTCCTGCACCATAGCTTCCTCGCCATCCACTCCCATTCTCTCCCCCAGGACTTCTCCAGAGCTGGTACTCCCTACCCCAATCTATACAACTGTTTCCTACTCTGTCCGTCTTTAGGATATCCCTAAAAAATTATCTCTTCAGGCAAGTCTATCCCACATCGTCATATCCTCCTATTATCTCCGCCATGACTCTTCCAGAGCCTCTCCACTCCTCCCAATACCCCCTGCACTCTAGTTGTTTTGTCACCGCCTCCTATGGTCTACCCAGAACCTCTCCAGAGCTTCTCTGCTCCTCTCAAGACCTCCTGTTCTCTAGCCCCCTCATAATCAGTCTCCTTTTATGGTCCTCCCCAGGATTTCTCCACAGCCTTTATGCTCCTTCCAAGACGTCCTGCTCTCTAGCCCCCCTTTCCATCTCCCATGGTCTCCTCCAGGAATTCTCCAGACCCACTCTACTCCTTCCAAGACCTCCTGCTCTCTAGCCCCCTCATAATCCGTCTCCTTCTATGGTCTTCCCCAGGACATCTCCACAGCCTCTATGCTCCTACCAAGATCTCCTGCGCTCTAACCCCCTCATAATCCATCTCCTTCTATGAACTTCCAACAGACTTCTCCCCAGCCTCTATGCTCCTCCCAAGATCTCCTGCTCTCTAACCCCCTTGACATCTCCCATGGTCTACCCCAAGACTTCTCCAGACCCCCTATGCTCCTCCCAAGACCTCCTTCTCTCTAGCCTCCTCGCCAAGTCCTCCCATGGTCTCCCCCAGGACTGCTCCAGAGTCTCTGCCAACTTCTGGAACTCCCTACCTAAACTGTCTACCTAAACTGATCTATTGAAGGGAGCCCATCTCACCTTAACCTAAAAACGTAACTTTTAATTGTTCCATCAGCTGAACAGCTATTATCTTTTATACACTACCACATGCCCCACCTTATTAGATTGCAAGCTCTCATAAGCAGGGCCCTCCTAACCCTCCTGTATTGGATTGTACTTTAACTGTACTGTTTATTTTTATATTGTAAAGTACTGTGCAAACTGTTTGTACTATGACAAAGAAGGAGAAGAAAGAAGAAGAAGGAAGATGAGGAAGGAAGAAGAAGAAAGAAACAGAAGAAAGTAGAAGGAAGAAGAACGAAGAAGAAGAAGAAGAAAAAGAAGGTTGAAGAACGAAGAATACGAAAGAAGAGAAAGAAGCAGATTGTCTCTTAACGTTCACAACCCAGCATGGGACCCAAAGTAGAAAGAAGAAGAAGAAAGAATCAGAAGAAGGAAAAGGAAGGAAGAAGAATAAACTAGAAGGGATAAGAAGGAAGAAAAAGCAAGAAGAAGAAGGTTGAAGAAGGAAGACGACGAAAGAAGAGGAAGAGAAAGAAGTAGAATGTCTCTTAAGGTTCACAACCCAGCACGGGACCCAAGAAAGAAGAAGAAGAACGATCAAGGAAAAAGAAGAAAGAAGAAGGTAGAAGAAGAAAGCAGAAGGAAGATGAAGAAGAAGAAGGAAGAAAACAGATGAGGACCCAAGGGGAGCATGCATGCATGGATGCCTCCTTAGCACCTGGTTTGCTACAAGGGGCACCTAAAGAAGGAAGGAGTGCCGGTGGGGGACTGCCAGAAGAGAAGGAAAATAAGCTTTCTTTGCAACATTGTTGCACAGGCCAGGTAAGTATAATTTTTTTTATTTTTTTTATTTAAAACAATTGCCTTTAACATCACTTTAAGTTATCCACTGTTTATGTGTTTTTTACTTATGGAAATGTACTTATGTACTTATGTGTAAATTTCTGCTTCCCAAAGCATGACAATACCTTCAAAATCTGCTTTATTAGCTGCTTTGGATGCAAATTTTCCCCCAAAATGTGCAGTTGAAGCAGACTAATTCAGATGTTTACTTTTTCGTAAAAAGTTAACAACTTAGCACCCATCTCCTCTTGGAAACACCTTCCCTCTGGTTGCTGATATATGCAGTAACAACACATGGGCATTACAGGAACGACAATGGTGAGGTGTCTATGATGTGTGTGTGTTGTGACTGAGGGACTCTATGCTATGCAAGAAGAAAGATGGCAGTACCCAATGGACGAATCACTGAGCATCTGGTAACTAGGGGACAGACTGGTACAGAATTTTTGTTTCAAAAAGAAAACCACTGTGGAAGCACATGCATTCTGATGGGATAGGTGGGGGGCAGATGGACTGAAGGGGAGCCCACCCCTTCTTAAAGGTGCAGGGGCACACTAAACACCCAGCATATAGCTCGATGGCTGCAAAGGTGTCAGTGCGTTGCCTGACCAATATACATGGATACAAAAAGAGAGCCACTGCCCCCACTTATAACTGGCCATTGCAGTAAGTGGCATTGGTGGGCATCATAAGATATAAACAAGGCCAAGGATAAATCCAAGGAAAAAACCAAGCTTACTTACTGACCAGCCCGCAGACAACTGAATCAACCTGTCTAACAATATACGTTAAAAACAGGGGTTTAGTCTGCACACATATGCAAACGCATGGGTAAGATACAGAGCCTCGCTAAGGCACCCTGCAATCTGTAGTTCCTATCACCAACTGATGAGTGCCTTGGGTGCCTTGGTGAGGCTCTGTATGTTACGGATGCATTTGCATATGTGTGCAGACTAAACCCCTGTTTTTAACGCATACTGTTCGGTTGATTCGGTTGGTTCGTGGGCTGTTCGGTAAGTAAGCTTGTTTTTTTTCTTTGGATTTATCCTTGGCCTTGGTTATATCAGAACTTTTGTTTACCAGGTTCTGGAGTTAAGTAGACTTTCTGTGGTACAAGTGGCATAGGGCAAACAACACAGGTCAGATAATAGAGTAGTTTATATCTACAGAAATATTGATAAAGCTAACAGCAGCAGGTTAATGGCCAGGTCATGTACAGACAGACAGATCTTAAACTGACTATATTGTCACCAGATGACCTATGTGAGGGATGCTCTAGCTTAGTGTCAGTGCTGACTGGTCTTGGTCTACAACTTGTGTTCTGTGTTTTGACCTGTGTCCTGAATATGGTCCCCTTTTTCAGCCTGGCTCTCTCTTGACCTGACTTTAGATCCTGCTCTGCACTGCTGCCTACTAGTTCCCGATTTTGGCTTCATCTGGGACTCTGCTTGTTACTGACCCTAGCTTCCTCTTTGACTTCGCTACTGTCTCTGATTCCACTTCATGCAATGCTACGGTCATCTATGTATATTCCTGTTGCCTGCCTACAAGGTTCACTTGTGGATTCCATCCTTGTGCTGTCAAATCCTTAACTGATTTTATGTGGCCATATGCTCTGATGGATTTTCCAGACTGACTTTCCCAATCTGAGGTTCTACCGTCAACATTTACCGGCACTCATGTTCCACCAGTCCCTTGGCCACTGTCCGACACACTTCCAGGGTTGCTTGGGTTGGAAACACAAGAGGAACCACCCTCATACTTTAAGTTTCCTATTAGGTATGTGACAAGTCACAAGCTTGAAGCTTTGGCCTTGTTTTAAAGTCAACTATTGAGTTCAGGTGTGCACGGTTGAACCTAAGCTGCAGTGCCAAGGAATAACTAGTAGATGGCAAATATTTAAGGCTGATTGACCACTCAAGGACCGAGACACATTTTGAGATTTTGGTGTTTACAAGTTTAGACCCCGAAAACATTATATATATATATTTTTCGAACACCCTAGAGAATAAAATGGCGGTCATTGCAATACTTTTTTTTTTACACCGTATTTCCACAGCATTTTGAAAAAAATTCGCTTTTTTGAATAAAAAAATAAGACAACAGTAAAGTTAGCCCAATTTTTTTTTATAATGTGAAAGATGATGTTACGCCAAGTAAATTGATACCCAACATGTCATGCTTTAAAATTGCGCCCGCGTCAAGCTTTTACCTTTAAAAATTTCCAGGCGATGTTTAAAACATTATACAGGTTGCATGTTTTGAGTTACAGAGGAGATCTAGGGCTAGAATTATTTTTCTCGCTCTACCGATCGTGGCGATACCTCACATGTGTGATTTGACCACCGTTTTCATATGCGGGCGCTACTCACGTATGCGTTCGCTTCCACGGCGAGCTCGTCAGGACTGGGTGTTTTTTAAAAAAAAAAGTTTTTCTTATTTATTTTATTTTATTTATTTTTACACCGTTTAAAAATTTTTTTTAATCTGGATCACTTTCATTCCTATTACAAGGAATGTAAACATCCTTTGTAATAGAAAAAAGAATGACAGGTCCTCTTAAATATGAGATCTGGGGACAAAAAGTCCTCAGATCTCATATTTGGACTTAAATGCAATAAAAAAATAAAAAAAATGACATTGAAAAAAATGTTCCTTTAAGAGGTATGGGCGGGAGTGATGTTTTGACGTCGCTTCCGCCCTCCTATGGTATAGATACGAGTGGGGGGCCATCTTAGCCTCACTCGTCTCCATACCCAGCAGTGTGCAGGACCCGATCGCCTCCGCCGCTACCGACGGGTCCGGTAAGTGGCGGAGGGCACAGGAGAGAGGCGGGGGGGTGGGTGGCACCTATCCCGCCGCCGACATCAGTGATCTCGCGGGGGAATCCGCCACAGAGACCACCATTATTGTAAACACGACCGCCTCCTGTAAAGATGGATATCTCGGTTGTGGCAGCTGCTGCCGTTACCGAGACATCCCTCTTCAAAGTGCCGACATATATGTACAGGAGGCGGTCGGTAAACGGTTAAGACGTCACTCCCGCCCTGCTATGGTATGGAGACGGGTGGGGGCCATCTTCCCCTTACTCGTCTCCATCCCCGGCCAACAGACAGGTCCCGATCGACTCGACCGGAGTCATCGGCAGCGGCGGAGGGCGTGGGAGAGCGGCGGGTGGCACCTCTCCCACCGCCGATAACGGTGATCTCACTGAGAATCTGCCACAGAGACCACCATCATCATAAAGAGGACCGGCTTCCGAAGAGATGGATACCTTGGTTGTGGCAGCAGCTGCTGCCGTTACCAAGATATCCCTCTTTAAGGTGCCGACGTATATGTACAGGAGCCGATCGGCAAGTGGTTAAGCCCTGATTAGGTACTGATGAGTTGTGTTTAAATAGTTCATATTGGCAATGGTGTCTGTAACCGCTAGCAAAGGAAAGGGTTGCTTTAAGTATTTTATTATTATTATTTTTTTAATTTTCTTTTGTTCATTAAAATAAACATTCATTATCTCCTGACTAAAGTATACGGAGAAGTATTAAACTCACACCTTTTCTCTTCTTTTCTAATAGTTTCTTTGTTGCCGGCTCAGTTTGTCAGCTGCAGGACTAATTGGACAAGCAGTTATCTGGAGATTGTGGTTGTGTGTATGTGTGAAGAAGTGTCGGGCTGGTTCCTTGTCATAACACGTTCTATAGAATGAGCAAGTTTACAGTTGTGACATTCCGCAATCTGCTCACCTTACCCACCAATTACAGGAATCTCATTCCTTCCTTTCAAAGAATTACATCTCTGACGGGTGGAATTAGATAAGCTCAAACACCGGAGAACATATGGAATGTTCCAGTTCATTCAATGTCTTTCATCATCCATATTTCATATTATTGAAATCGCAAGTCCAAGAAAACAGCCAAGGTAACAGTTTTATATATATATATATATATATATATATATGATCGTGTTGATACCCATCAAGCAGTTTGTAATTGTACATCGCCGATCATTCCTATGTTTCAACACAGCCGGGGTCATCTTGGTCAAGGATCTGTACTCAGTCTATGACTGTCACTTCTTGGATGTGTATGGAGGAGCACCAGGTACAAAGGCCCATCCCACTTGAAGGACTTTTTGGAACATTTAATGGTTACCCACTTCAGCCCCGGACCATTTGGCTGGCCAAAGACCAGAGCACTTTTTGCGATTCGGCTCTTCATCGTTTTTACTGAAAATTGCACGGTTGTGCGACGTGGCTCCCAAACAAAATTGACGTCCTTTTTCCCCACAAATAGAGCTTTTCTTTGGTGGTATTTGATCACCTCTGTGGTTTTTATTTTTATATATATATATATATATATATATATATATATATATATATATATATATATACATATATAATATATATATATATATATACATATATATATTATAAAATAAAAACCACAGCGGTGATCAAATACCACCAAAGGAAAGCTCTATTTGTGGGGATATATATATATATATATATACACATATATAAACAAAAAATAGCGACAATTTAGAAAAAAAAAACAAATTTTTTTTTTTTTTTTTTTTAGGGCTTTGGAAATTAACCACTTCCCGCCCAAGGCCGTCACATGACGTCCTGGACTTTCAGTGGGAATATGTGAATGATGCCTGTGGCTGCCACAGGCATCATTCAGATATCCTTGTTTTCAGCCGGTGATTCTGTGCACCATAAGCCCTTGTACACACGGTCGGAGAATCCGTCGGAATGCGTCTTATCGGACCGCGTCGTCGGATAATCCGACTGTGTGTGGTCTGCATCGGACTGTTTGCGTCGGAATATCCGTCGGACCAAATTTTCCAACTTGCTGTAAATATTTTCCGACAAACTGGTCCGATCGGACATACTCCGATCATGTGTAGAGAATTTCGATCGGACAAAGTGCCACGCATGCTCAGATCAAATTCCTACATCAAAGCTATTGGCTACTAGCCTGAACGTAGTCCCATCGTAACGAAATGACGTCATCACGTTCTGAAAGATCGGATTTTTCGACAACTTTGTCCGACCGTGTGTATGCAACAGTTTCGGACAAAATCCGACGGTCAAAATCCGACGGACAAAATCCAACGGATTTGGTTGTCGAAATGTCCGACCGTGTGTACAGGGGCTAAGAATGATCATAGCGGCAGTTCTTACAGGCAACAGAAGGGAACATCCCCCCCCCCTTCTGCTGCCATCCAGTGCTTCTCCGGGCTCTCCCGTGCCATCGGGGACCCGGAGAAAGAATCGCCCGGCGCCGGATGATGACGATAGAGATTTCTGGTGACCAGATGGTCACCAGTCATCTCTATGACCGTCGGATTCCCGGACGGTTCCCGGACATAAACAAAGCCGCGATCGTGGCTGTCAGCATGGGATTGGTGAAATTTTTTTCACGATCTCATGCTTTCCAGCCTGGAGATGTGGGGTCTTATTAACCCCACATCTCTCCATAAAGAGGACCTGTCATGAATGATTCCTATTACAAAGGATATTTACATTCCTTGTAATAGGAATAAAAGTGATCAAAAAAAAAAAAAAAAGTTGTAAAAATAAAGTAAAAAAAAAAAAAGTAAACTAAAAAATAAACTAAAAAATTAGTTTTTTAAAACGCCCCTGTCCCCGGTAGCTCGCGCTCAGAAGCGAACGCACACGTTAGTCCCGCCCACATATGTAAACGCCATTCAAACTACACATGTGAGGTATCGCCACGTGCGTTAGAGTGCAAGAAACAATTCTAGCTCTGTAACTCTCAATATGTAACCTGTAAAAAAATTTAAAGCGTCGCCTATGGAGATTTTTAAGTACTGAAGTTTGTGCGCAATTTTAAAGCGTGACATATTAGGTATCTATTTACTCGGCATAACATCATCTTTCAGGTTATATAAAAAAATTGGAGATCTGAGGACGTGGCCGATGGGAATGTTCTCCTGGTTCAGGAGGGCGGCCATAATAAAAATGAATATTCTCCCGAGAATATTATACATCCTGCAAACATTCCCCATTAAAATACTTCCGGCTTTCTCAGCCTCTTACCGAAAAATGTGCAACAACTTCCTTTGGGGCAAGGAACGGCCTAGGCTTAGTTTCGACAGACTGTCTCTACCAAAAGCAAAAGGGGGCATTGGCCTGCCTGACATCTCTAAATATCAATGGGCCTGCCAACTATCCAGAATAATAGACTGGAATGTCCATGCCCACACGAAGTCCTGGGTTACTATCGAAAATGCCTTCTCCCCAATACCCATTCACCAACTCCCCTGGATAGCTCCGGACAGGATCCCTCAAACCTGCACACAACACCCCCTAATAGGAAGCGCTCTACAAATCTTTCAAAAAGTATGTCGAACCCACCATATATCTTCCTCACATAGTCCATTGACGCCAATAAGGTATAACCCTATCCCACACCCACCTAACTGTCCCCGAGTCACCCCCATCAAATCATTCTCTGCAGCTATTACCTTTTGTACCACCACCCCCTCCCTTTAGAATGTAAGCTCTACGAGCCGGGCCCTCCTGTACCTTTTGTATTGTACTGTAATTGTGTTGTCCCCCCTATACATTGTAAAGTGCTGCATAAACTGTTGGCTCTATATAAATCGTGAATAATAATAATAATGATGAATAATAATAATAACCCAGAATTCCCTTCAGGACTTTCCGATGCGTTTCTGAGAGATACTTGGCCTGAACCCGAGGTACAGGCAGAACAATTCTTCTCAAGAGGCACATTCCTTCCTCTGACCGAAATGCCTACTCAAGCAACATGGAGACCATTCCCACAATGGTTGTACTTCCAAATTAGACATTACTTGAACCAACCACCCCACAGGGCTGATTACTCCAGAGATCGAACACCATTTGAAAATGCCTGCACTAGATCAGAACCACAAAGACACATGATCTCCGAAATGTATACCCTTTTATTGTCAGAGGGATCGGCACAGGAGACTTGACCTGTGGGAGCTACTGGGAGATAAGTGATCACTTGTAAATGCAGAAGCTGGACTTCAGTGTTACCAAGTGATAGTGGTGAGTAGGGAGCAGAAGACCTGAGCCTAGTTCCTGCTGAAAAAAGTCTTGATTCTTCTAGCTATTTTTGGTAATAAAAAAAATCGCAATAAGCGTTTATTGATTGGTTTGCACAAAAGTTATAGCGTCTACAAAATAGGGGATAGATTTATGGCATTTTTTTTGATAATTAATTTTTTTAACTAGTAATGGCGGCGATCAGTAATTTTTATCGTGACTGCGACATTATGGCGGACACATCGGACACTTTTGGTGCGATTTTGGGGCCATTCACATTTATACAGCGATCGGTGCAATTAAAAATGCATTGATTACTGTGTAAATGTGACCGGCAGTGAAGGGGTTAACCACTAGGTGGCGCCGTAGGGGTTAAATGTGTCCTAGGGAGTGATTCTAACTGTGGGGGGGAGGGGCTGTGTGTGACACGACACTGATCACCGCTCCAGTTTACAGGGAGCGGTGATCAGTGACAGTGTCATTAGGCAGAATGGGGAGATGCTTGTTTACATTAGCATCTCGCCGTTCTTCCTCACCGCGAGACGATCGTGGGTATCCCTGCGGACATCGATTCCGCGGGACCCGCGATCACATAAGCCGCCTCTTAAAATAAACTTTTATGTTAATCTGCCTGTATATGCCCTTTTTCGCAGTATATCTGCGTGAAGAGGTAGGGAAGCGGTTAAAAGCATCAGAGACAGCCAAAGCATTTCAGAGGAATCACAACAAAATGCACTAGGGCAGTGGTCATCAACCCTGTCCTCAGGGCCCACTAACAGGCCAGGTTTGCCAGATAACTAAAATACATCACAGGTGATATCATTTTCTGCTCAGTGATTGCAGTGTTCTAGTTTGCATCTCCCCAAGGTAATTCTTAAAACCTGGCCTGTTAGTGAGCCCTGAGGACAGGAGTTGATGACCACTGCCTGTGGTAAGGCTCGATGAAGACTAACGTCTCCTGACAGCACTAAAGGCTACCATTGGGGCCATCAGGAGACGCTATCTGTGATTTTATTAACATTGATTGCTCAAGCTCTGAAGAAGGGTGAGGCTTTTTCCCACCAAATTCGTTGACTGTATTTGATGTCTTTAACCATTAAATGTTCCAAATAGGCCTTCAAGTGAGATTAACTTTTGTACCAGGGGCTCCTTCATACACATCCAAGAATTTGACATCTGGTGAGTGCTTCTTTTGTGGCTATCAGAGAGGTAGAGAACAGGTTTTTCCTAGGAACTCCCAGGACCTGGGTCTGAACCTTCAACCTCTCCTATGTCTGGTGGAGTCTCTACTTGCTGAGCCCCCTGACATGTTGGACAGTATTCTGTCTGAACCTTTGGATAATCTTGCCTCATACACACCCAAGAATTTACCATATGGTGAGTGCTTCCTTTGTGGCTATCAGAACAGATTCCTCCTACGCTATTGCCAGGACCTGGGTCTGAACCTTCAGCCTCTCCTATGTCTGGTGGAGTCTCTACTTGCTGAGCCACCTGAGATGTTGGACAGTATTCTGTCTGAACCTTTGGATAATCTTGCCTCATACACATCCAAGAATTTACCATCTGGTGAGTGCTTCCTTTTTGGCTGTCAAAGAGGTAGAGAACAGGTTCCACCTACACTACTGTCAGGACCTGGGTCTGAACCTTCAACCTCTCTTATGTCTGGTGGAGTCTCTACTTGCTGAGCCACCTGAGATGTTGGACAGTATTCTGTCTGAACCTTTGGATAATCTTGCCTTGTTCCTTCTTTTTCTTGGGAACCCTTGAACTCTTTGCTGTCAACATGAACTTCCTCCATGTCTTTGCACTTCCTGTTTGCAGGAATTATTGTGCTCTCTCCAGCCAATATCTAAAAAATATACTATATTTATATTGTTCCAAGCTAGACCAATGTAACTTGGCCATACCTGGAATTCTTTGTTTACTTTATCATCAAATGTTTGTTTCATACTTATTATGTTGATCGGCAGCCATATGAGTGCCATCTGCTATCTTTGATCAGAGCAAGGCTAATCCAAATTATTAATTCTCAAAGTGATTGGTAAGGTGTCATCCATCAGGCTGGTGATTTATGGAACATTATTTCCTGACCCCCAAGTATTGTATATTATGGGATGCTTTCATCATCTAGCTGATTATTTTGATCTTTTCTGCAGACACGTGGGGCTCAGTCGCCACCTGTCCGAAATTTGTCAAAGTCTAAATATCACACTTTGCCGAAACCCTGCATAACCAAAAGTCGTTATAGAAATCCAACGAAATGCAGAACACCACCTGAGGCTATTAATCACGGTAGACTGGCAAGCCACATATCCAAAACAATCACGATATAGATCTCTGAGGATCAACCAAACAGTACTGTGTAAATCAAAGTTAATAACGTGCAGACACAAATACTATGTTGCTAGCCCCCTCCCGGCAAATGTCTCATAGATGCTTTTGCTATAATGCTGTCACCTTAAGCGTTAGAACACTTCAACGTGATTTAGGATGTTCACCTACTCCTGACCTGTATCTTCTGCAGATTATTTGCTTAATTTTAAATTCCACTGCCTCCAGTTATTCCCCTAGTTTATTCGGCGTGTGTGTCTCTCTGGTGTCATGTACCAGGTGATGCGTTGGCCCGTATTCCTGTTTTGCTGTGTGTGTTTTCCAACCATTGATAGCTCTGCAAACTATCAGCTTGGGCTCATAAAACTTTGAAATTAGCTGAGCAAAGGAGCTACAGCTCGATGCAACTCTTCAGCAGTCAACAAGGCAAGCGGTGAATGCTTACGTGGCCACCTGGGCATTGCGTAAGCGGGATGACCCACTGAACAAAATGAAAGATGTGGCAAATAAGACTCAAAAAAATGGACTAACTGCGTTTGTGTTAAAGGATAAGTAGGCTTTTAAAATGTTTATTTGTGCCCCCCCCCGCCCCCATCCCCACATCCTCCATTTAACCAAAATCATCCACCGCTAGGTAACGTGAAGGGTAGAAAAGCTCATTGGTGGTCCCAGCAGTAGAGGCTCCGGTTGTCATCTGTTTAAGGATAGGACGGAGTCATCGGGTTCAATGAATATCCAAACACTTAAGCCACGCACACACGATCTGATTTTCCGCACACAGAACCTCAGACTTTTTTTCCGAAGGCGTGTGCTTGGATTTTGTCTTGCATACAAACGGCAAGGAATCGTCGGCCAACAAACACGAACGTAGTGACGTGCTACATGTTTACGTGGCCACCTGGGCATTGCGTAAGCAGGATGACCCACTGAACAAAATGAAAGATGTGGCAAATAAGACTCGAAAAAAATAGACTAACTGCTTTTGTGTTAAAGGATAAGTAGGCTTTTAAAATGTTTATTTGTGCCCCCCCCCCCCCCACATCCCCACATCCTCCATTTAACCAAAATCATCCACCGCTAGGTAACGTGAAGGGTAGAAAAGCTCATTGGTGGTCCCAGCAGTAGAGGCTCCGGTTGTCGGCTGTTTAAGGATAGGACGGAGTCACCGGGTTCAATGAATATCCAAACACTTAAGCCACGTACACACGATCTGATTTTCTGCAGACAGAACCTCTGACTTTTGTACGAAGGCGTGTGTCTGGATTTTGTCTTGCATACAAACGGCAAGGAATCGTCAGCCAACAAACACAAACGTAGTGACGTGCTACATGTTTTTTTTTTTCAGTTCTTTAGCGCCACCCTTTGGGCTCCTTCTGCTAATTTCATGTTAGTAGAAGTTTGGTGAGTGTTGATTCGCACTTTTCATTTCGTTCTTTTCAGTTTGCGCTTTTCAGTTCGTTTCTGAACGGCCGTTCGTCAACCAGACATGTTGTGGAATCGGAGGAGATAACGTGTTATTTATTATCGGCCTTGGAGTTATTGCTTTGACCCAAGTCCAGTCCAGGAACAGGAGGAGGAGGATTTCTTGGACCAAAAATGGGTTTCTTTATTAATCGTGACCAATTATGTCATATGCCTTTGCTGTGGGAGCTCCAGGAGAATAATCCAGATAATTTTTCGGAATTATCTCCGGATGACGGACCCCTGCTTTCACCAACTCTTGGCATTGTTGACCCCCTATATTAAGAATCAGGACACATGCATGAGGCTTTTATTTAATTTTTTGGTTGAATAATGATTTGATTTGTTATATTTTCTATATTTTTGGATGCACAGAATGCACTTTTTGGTTAAGTTCTATTGGCAGATAGCATGTCTAATTTTATTTGTTTTCTTTTTTTAATGCACAATAAAAAAAGTCCTGGAGAATAATACTTGGCTATGTGTTTTACGTCAAATGACAGTTTGGGAGTAGGCAGTTAGACTTATTAAAAAATACAATATAAAATTGACAAGGGACACCAACATAGTTGTATCTTTAATCTTAAAAACAACGGGATAATACGTTGTGGTAACTTGCACCAAAAAAAAAAAGCATAATAATATTATTCTTAATATCAGTAGAAAAAAAAGCCTTTGAAAATGTGTTTGAAATATCTCCATCAGTATCACCAGCAAAGCAGCTTCATTATTATCCCAATAAAGAAGAAGAGAATTGTGCGCTGCATTTCCAGATTTCATAATTTGCCGCGTCACCAATGTTAATTCTCCATTATGAACGCTAGTTTACAAGACCGATCACTTCCGGCTCGTCCTTGCTTCCGAGCATGCGTGTTTGTACTTTGGACTTTTGTCCGAAGGACTTGTGTACACACGCTCGGAAAATCCGACAACAGGCATTTGTCCGCCGAAAATTTTTAAAACCTGCCGTCCAAGATTTGTCCGCGGAAAATCTGACAACAATTGTCCGATGGAGAGTACGCACGGTCGGATTTACCGCCAACAGCCTGACACCGCATAATTTCCCGTTGGAAAATCTGATCGTGTGTACGCGGCTTAAGTTTCACTTCATTACAGGTGAAATAAAGTGTCTCGATGTTCAATAAACCAGATGACTTTGTCCTATCCTAGACACATAAAATTGGGCACCAATTGGACCACCATGAAGCAAAAATAGTAGCCGGCAACTTCAACATACACTATATTATCAAAAGTATTGGGACACCTGCCTTTACACAAACATGAACTTTAATGGCATCCCAGTCTTATGCCGCGTACACACGAGCGGACTTTTCAACATCCAAAGTCCGAAGGACCGAGTCCGTCAGACTATCCGATCGTGTGTGGGCTGCAACGGACTTTTGATTCGCCAAAGTCTGACGGACTTTAGAAATGAAGCATGCTTCAAATTTTCCCGAAGGAACTCCGCCGGACCCGGTCCCCTTCGAAAACTCCGCTCGTGTGTATGCTACTCCGACGGACTAAAACCGACGCTAGGGCAGCTATTGGCTACTGGCTATGAACTTCCTTATTCGAGTCGGGTCGTACGTCATCACGTTCGAATCCGTCGGAGTTTAGTGTGATCGTGTGTGGCCAAGTCCGTTCGGCCGAAAAGTCTGTCAGAACTCCGTCGGAACTCCGGCGGAACTCCTTTGGAAGTCTGTCGGACATAAGTCCTCTCGTGTGTACGGGGCTTTAGTCCGTAGGTTTCAATATTGAGTTAGCCCATAATTTGCAGTTATAACAGCTTCAACTCTTCTCGTCCTCAAGGTTTAGGAGTGTGTCTATGGGAATTTTTGACCATTCTTCCACAAGCGCATTTGTGAGGTCAGGCACTGATGTGGGCGAGAAGGCCTGGCTCACAGTCTCCGCTCTAATTCATCCCAAAGGTGTTCTCAGGTTGAGGTCAGGACTGTGCAGGCCAGTCCCGTTCCTCCACCCCAAACTCGCTCATTCGTGTCTTAATGGACCTTGCTTTGTACACTGGTGAGCAGTCATGTTGGAACGGGAAGGGGCTGTCCCCAAACTGTTCCCACAAAGTTGGGAGCATGAAATTGTCCAAAATGTCTTGGTATGCTGACGCCTTAAGAGTTCCCTTCCCAAGCCCAACCCCTGAAAAACAACCCCACACCATAATCCCCCCTCCACCAAATGATTTGGACCAGCGCCCAAAGCAAGGTCCATAAAGACACGGGTGAGCGAGTTTGGGGTGGAGGAAGTTGACTGGCCTGCACAGAGTCCTGACCTCAACCTGATAGAACACCTTTGGGATGAATTAGTATAAAATTAAATCTTATACATAAGCGGTGAGCACGTAGATCTTTTCTTTCTACCCATGACCTGGCGTCCTTGCTGAGATCCAAGGAGACATGAGAGAAGTTTATGGTCCGTGTTAACCCTTTTGATACCCGCTTGCATGACCACCTGTTTGCACAGGGGTCCATGCCATAAGGTGAGCGTGATTAGATAGACCGGAGGTGGAGGGATTGTCTCACTACTGTGGGAAAAAAATTACTTATGTCAGTGCTACAGTTTGACTAAACTATTAAACTATTTTATTCCTTGTGAATTCCTTGTGGCTTCACAGCCGGCTTCTCACTGCACATGTGCGAGCTTGCGATTGGCCCTGCAGCCTGCTGGGACCTCTCAGATAGCAAGAAATTGTGCTGCAAGTTTGGAAAGAACTTGCTAAGCTATTGCTAGACTTCCCAGGCTTCACAAGGTTGTTGCATAGCTGCAGCAAGTCAGCATTGCATGACTCCAGATCTACTTCCTTTGCAAACATTCTGCAGGTCTGTTGCAAGTTCTGGTTCAGTTATGTTGTGCGATAGTCCTCCCACCACAGGGGGGCACTGTGGCGGAATTTTCATATTGTAGACTTGCAGAGCTCTTGTTGTAGACTTACCACTGAAACTTTACTCTTGCTATGCAAATTTGCTACAAATTTTGAAAAATATCAACTAGAACTTGTGTTTCAAGTGCTCTGCACGTGTACAACCTGCCAGTGAAAATGTGCAGCAAGTGCAGTGGCAGCCCATTCCATAGAGGGTGCATGGGTGCCACCTCCCCTATCCATGCGGGGTGGGTGTTTTTTTTATTGAAGCACCAGAGGTTCTAATAGGCTTCAAACATGGCCTCGGAGTGAAGAGCGCAACGCTCCGAGCCCACCCAGTTGTGTGACCATAGCACCATCACCCAGTTGTGTGACCATAGCACCATCACCCAGTTGTGTGACCACAGCACCGTCACCCAGTTGTGTGACCATAGCACCGTCACCCAGTTGTGTGACCACAGCACCATCACCCAGTTGTGTGACCACAGCACCATCACCCAGTTGTGTGACCACAGCACCATCACCCAGTTGTGTGACCACAGCACCATCACCCTGTTGTGTGACCATAGCACCATCACCCAGTTGTGTGACCACAGCACCATCACCCAGTTGTGTGACCACAGCACCATCACCCAGTTGTGTGACCACAGCACCATCACCCAGTTGTGTGACCACAGCACCATCACCCAGTTGTCTGACCACAGCACCATCACCCAGTTGTCTGACCACAGCACCATCACCCAGTTGTCTGACCACAGCACCATCACCCAGTTGTGTGATCACAGCACCATCACCCAGTTGTGTGACCATAGCACCATCACCCAGTTGTGTGACCATAGCACCATCACCCAGTTGTGTGACCACAGCACCATCACCCAGTTGTGTGACCATAGCACCGTCACCCAGTTGTGTGACCACAGCACCATCACCCAGTTGTGTGACCATAGCACCATCACCCAGTTGTGTGACCACAGCACCGTCACCCAGTTGTGTGACCACAGCATCATCACCCAGTTGTGTGACCACAGCATCATCACCCAGTTGTGTGACCACAGCACCATCACCCAGTTGTGTGATCACAGCACCATCACCCTGTTGTGTGACCATAGCACCATCACCCAGTTGTGTGACCACAGCACCATCACCCAGTTGTGTGACCACAGCACCATCACCCAGTTGTGTGACCACAGCACCATCACCCAGTTGTCTGACCACAGCACCATCACCCAGTTGTGTGACCACAGCACCATCACCCAGTTGTGTGATCACAGCACCATCACCCTGTTGTGTGACCATAGCACCATCACCCAGTTGTGTGACCACAGCACCATCACCCAGTTGTGTGACCACAGCACCATCACCCAGTTGTGTGACCACAGCACCATCACCCAGTTGTCTGACCACAGCACCATCACCCAGTTGTGTGACCACAGCACCATCACCCAGTTGTCTGACCACAGCACCATCACCCAGTTGTGTGACCACAGCACCATCACCCAGTTGTCTGACCACAGCACCATCACCCAGTTGTGTGACCATAGCACCATCACCCAGTTGTGTGATCACAGCACCATCACCCAGTTGTGTGACCACAGCACCATCACCCAGTTGTCTGACCACAGCACCATCACCCAGTTGTGTGACCACAGCACCATCACCCAGTTGTGTGACCACAGCACCATCACCCAGTTGTGTGACCACAGCACCGTCACCCAGTTGTGTGACCATAGCACCGTCACCCAGTTGTGTGACCACAGCACCGTCACCCAGTTGTGTGACCACAGCACCGTCACCCAGTTGTGTGACCACAGCACCATCACCCAGTTGTGTGATCACAGCACCATCACCCAGTTGTGTGACCATAGCACCATCACCCAGTTGTGTGACCATAGCACCATCACCCAGTTGTGTGACCACAGCACCATCACCCAGTTGTGTGACCATAGCACCATCACCCAGTTGTGTGACCACAGCACCATCACCCAGTTGTGTGAGCACAGCACCATCACCCAGTTGTGTGACCATAGCACCATCACCCAGATGTGTGACCACAGCACCATCACCCAGTTGTGTGAGCACAGCACTATCACCCAGTTGTGTGACCATAGCACCATCACCCAGTTGTGTGACCACAGCACCATCACCCAGATGTGTGACCACAGCACCATCACCCAGTTGTGTGACCATAGCACCATCACCTAGTTGTGTGACCATAGCACCATCACCTAGTTGTGTGACCACAGCACCATCTCCCAGTTGTGAGACCATAGCACCATCACCCAGTTGTGTGACCATAGCACCATCACCTAGTTGTGTGACCATAGCAAATTAATTTTCGCTATTATCACACTAAAGTTCCCCGCCAATCCGGAGACAGATCTGTGAGACCTGTTTCCCGATTGGCCAAAGCGTCAGGCGATCCTATTGGATGCCTAGCGCTTTGGCGTAAGAGGAGACACATGGCGGAGGAAGCCGGAGGAGTGGACACCGGAGCCGCCGCGGCCACTGCCCTCACTCCAGGAGAGGAGAGGACACCACAGCCCCGCCACACAAGTGGGTAAGTAGTGGAGCACTCACAGTGGGAGGGGGAGTGGGTTCTGTTTTAGGGTCCGGTGCTGCCTGGGGGGGGGGATTTTGGGTGTTTTTTCATTTGCTGCCCCTCCCAAAAGAAGAACCCACCAGCAGCCACTGGTTAACAGACATTCAATTCAACACAGTTGCAAATGTGTGGCAAGTTATCCTTGCTATCTGAGCTTTGATGTGCTCCAGAAGGTTGTAGGCAGGGAGGGAGGAGAGCTTCTGATGAAATCACCTAGGCGACACCACCAGGAGTGGGTACCTGTCAAAACCAGTGGGTACCCCACCAAAAAAAAAAAGTTACAGAAAAATAAGGGTGGGGGCCATAAAGTGTAGCTTTCCCTTCAGGGTGAGGTTCCACTTTAAGGTACGTTTTGACCCTGTTCATGAAGGGGTTATAGGGGCACCAGGGTTGGGCAGGAAGGGGTTTATTCAGCAGTAGTTTGAGGCTACACACCCCATCAGTTGGCGGCTTTGAGGCCAGCTCATATGGTATTCAGTTGCTTTCTAAAGGCAGAACTTCTCTTTTAAATAGGCTCCACAAAACACGAAGCTGGAGGCTGCCAATGATCAGGAGCGGGCACGTGTACGGCTCACACAGCGAGAACCACTAAAATAAGAGAATTTTCCGGCGCGCTCAGAAATTAAACTGTATATTATGTGCGAGCAATTTGCAATCAGCTGTCCGCTTCGGTGACTCCTGCTGCAAGGCTTCAAATGGTCTCTGCTGGTCTTTAATGGTGGACACCAGCTGCCGTATCATCTGCCTGCCGCGTTCATCACAACAGCTCCTTTCAAAGAGGAAGGCCGTTCTCTCGCGCCGGCTAATCTCGGGCGCAGGTGACGATGGTTAAAATTTGAAGCAGCAGACTCCATTAGGAGGTTGAAGGCAGACCGCGCTCCTCGCACCGAGTCGGAGCAAAAATTGGGCTCCCGCTGCTCGGGAACGGCTTGATGTCTCTGCTAATCCGCTCTAGAAGGGGGGGGGGAACAGCGGTGAAATATTTAAGGGCGGCGTTAAATATGAATGAAGAGGCGGCATGGCTTACCGGTTAGATTGCAGTAGACGCGCACGGGGCCGAGAGGCCCGCTGCCATCCGAGTCGATGTAGTAGTAGTCGGACGGGTAGCCCTTGTGCTTGTAGGCCTCACACGATTGTTCATACAGAGCTGAAAAATTGGAAAATAATTCAGTGAGTTGGAATAATTGGAACTCTAAATATATTACATAGTTACATAGTAGAGGAGATTGAAAAAAGACACAAGTCCATCAAGCCCAACCTATGTGTGTGATTATATGTCAGTATTACATTGTATATCCCTGTATGTTGCGGTCGTTCAGATGCTTATCTAATAGTTTTTTTAAACTATCGATGCCCCCCCGCTGAGACCACCGCCTGTGGAAGGGAATTCCACATCCTTGCCGCTCTTACAGTAAAGAACCCTCTACGTAGTTTAAGGTTAAACCTCTTTTCTTCTCATTCTAATGAGTGGCCACGAGTCTTGTTAACCACTTGTTGACCGCTGTCGGCAAATATACGTTGGCAGAATGGCACAGCTGGGCAAAGTAACGTACCCTTATGTTACTTTGAATTTCCTGCCATGCGCACGCCGGCTCCATGACCGCACCCACGGACTCGATTGCCGCGAGGATACCCGCGATCGTGTCACGGAGCTGAAGAACGGGGAGATGCCGATGTAAACAGCATCTCCCCGTTCTGCCTAATGACAGCACATCGATTGCCTGCTCCCTGTCATTGGGAGCAGCAATCAGTGTCACGCCACACACAGCCCCTCCCCCAGACAGTTAGAAACACTCCCCCAGGACGCACGTAACCCCTCCCCCCTAGTGGTTAAACCCCTTCACTGCCAGTGACATTTTTACAGTAATCAATTAAATTTTTTAGGATTGATCGCTGTATTAATGCCAATGGTCCCAAAAACGTGTCAAAATTGTCCGATGTATCCGCCATAATGTCACAGTCATGATAAAAATCACTGATCGCCGCCACTACTAGTAAAAAAAATTATTAATAAAAATGCCATAAAACTATTCCCTATTTTGTAGACGCTATAACTTTTGCGCAAACCAATCAATAAACGCTTATTGCGATTTTTTTTATGTTTGTTTTTTTTTACCAAAAATATGTAGAAGAATACATATCGGCCTAAACTGAGGAAAAAAAATGTTTTTTTATATATTTTTTGGGGATATTTATTATAGCAAAAAGTAAAAAATATTGCGTTTTTTTTTTCAAAATTGTCGCTCTTTTTTTGTTTATAGCGCAAAAAATAAATACCGCAGGGGTGATCAAATACCACCGAAAGAAAGCTCTATTTGTTGGAAAAAAAAGAACGTAAATTTTGTTGGGAGCCACATTGCATGACCGCGCAATTGTCAGTTAAAACTCCGCAGTACCAAATCGCAAAAAGTGATCTGGTCAGGAAGGGGGTAAATCCTTCCGGGGCTGAAGTGGTTAAACTCCCTTCCACAAAAAAAGTTTTCTCCCTATTGTGGGGTCATCAGTACGGTATTTATATATTGTGGGGTCACCAGTCCGGTATTTGTATATTGAAATCATATCCCCTCTCAAACATCTCTTCTCCAGAGAGAATAAGTTCAGTGCTCACAACCTTTCCTCATAACTAATATCCTCCAGACCCTTTATTAGCTTTGCTGCCCTTCTTTGTAGTCGCTCCATTTCCAGTACATCCTTCCTGAGGACTGGTGCCCAGAACTGGACAGCATACTCCAGGTGCGGCCGGACCAGAGTCTTGTATGGGGTGGCTGGGGGTAGCCCACTCATGCGCAATCCCCCCCCCCCCTTTGGCGGATGACGTTCCAGCGCCAGCATCTCCTGCCACCTCATACATGGCGTTGGGGGCGGAGCCTGCTGGAGCCCCCTGCGGGGGATATCAATGGGAGAGCACACGTGGCTTGTACTTTTTTATTTTTTATATATTTTTTTTTTTATTATTTCACTGTTTTACTTCACGTGGGACAGCTCATTTTGCTCTTGCAAGCTACTGATCCTACACAGATACCTTTCACACCAAGCACGCCAATGTGCCTGGCTATGTTTCTAATATTCACACTTTTTCACATATTCACTTTTCTTATAAGAATTGCTTTTTTTATATCCCTTTTCACATATCTGCAGTCTTGTACATACTCTTCCTTGGCCTCATTATCTGCCTTACCATTGCCACAGGTTGGTTTATACATGCTCTGCCCCCCACCCTTTTTTTGAAGCCAATTAGAGCTTTCGGCTCTAATCACATGCTTAAAAAAAAACAAAAAAAACATGGGAATCCATGCGTCTGGCTCACTGCATGTAAATTAGGGGCTGGGACCATGAAACAGGGGTGGCGCCCCTGCACCGCTTAATGGAGCGGCCGCCACTGGAAGGCAGCCCAACTGGGAACACTCAGTTCCAACAGCAGATAGTAAATAGAATGCAGTCGAACCATCAGTGTCTGTAGAGGGGAAGAATGCGGCCCAGTCATCTTGTGCCCAACAGGCATATATCTAGAGATATTGTGAGCCCTATGCATCAGGAACCTTTCCCTACCACTAGTACTATCTGTACTAGGTGGAGTACCTGTCCCTACTCTAGAAACTCGCAAATGTGTACCAAACCGGGCCTGAAATGGGTTCTGCCTGACCCAAGATGGCTGCCAGAGTTACATTGGGAGGCAGCGCATCCAATTGGATGCTTCCCCAGTGACCCAGGAAACCATAGAGGAACTATGTTCCTCTTGACTTGGTCTTCAACTGCAGAGCCATTGCAGAAGAAAGCCACCTGCAGTGGAGAAAGTAGACTGCACTTGTCTACAGGCAACTGTATTTGCATGCACACCACCTCAGATAACACCCACATGTGATGCCGAGCCAGAGACAGTCAGGCTGGGGAGGAAAGAGCTACAGGAAATTATGATGGATAGCCTCCAGTCAGGAAATGTAGCAGGCTCTATCTGACTTCTGATGTGAGAGAGAAGCTATGAAAGATATGAGAAGCTCACAGTATGCACGACTGAAGGGGAAGCTGGAGGTCAGATTTTAAATTGTCATACCCAGGGTCCAGCTTTTAAAAATGTGCATAGTTTTAGTTAGATGCATGGCTACGCGTTTCATTAAAACAACATCTGTAGCTTTTAGTAACGCCACCCCCTATCGATCATCAGTCAGTTTATCAGTTCATTCTCTATAGAGTCTGAATGAAAAGCTCGGAGGAGATTCTTTTTTAGTTAGTCCTCTGGATTAGCAATGCATGATCTAGCATTTGGCCGTGGCGTTTGCCAAGTTTGTCCTAGTCACAGTTTAGCCGCTAATCTTTCCCCCACGTGGCCCTCTTTCCTGCAAAATAACAGATGGACGATGGCGGCAGCCAATTGTTTCATTACCAGCTTTGGCTCTCAAAAAAAAAAAAATTAAAACCAAAAAAAAAGTTTAAAATACACCTTTATTAAGAGAGACAGGGAAAGAAGTGTACTTACAGCTATGGCAAGTGGCGTCGGCGTAGCCGGTGTCCCCGCAGTCGCAGTGGAAGGCGCTCCAAGTCTGTGAGCACGCTCCTCCGTGTTCGCAGTAATTTGGCAGGCATCTGTTGGAAACAAAAAATAAAAAATAAGTCCACAGAGTCTGGTTGGTGAGTGTCACCGGGAAGCAGCTGAATGCAAAAAAAATAAATAAAATACTTTCCAAACGAGGACGACAGTTAATTAGCTGTGGAGAGACGGAACGAGATCTGAGCAAATCAATAATTTCAAATGCCGGATACTCTTGAAATTGATGAACCAGATACAGCAAATTACTAAACAAAAGTCAACCGCTCTCACAAAAGACGCTCGCTTTACACTCAATTACAAACTGCGCTTTTTCTACTTTTTTTTTTCTTGGCGGAATATCAGCCTGCAGAGAGAACCCACTGGAAGCGCGGAATGATTTTAATAGAAATCTGCATAACAAAAGGAATGTGTGAATACATGTATTTTAATCAGCGCCGGCTTATTTAACTCCAAGAGCTGATAGACTCCGGCAGTCAATTATTTTCCGAAGCTTTCATTAGACAAACGAGGCATTCCCGTGATTTACAGTAAAAGTCTGAGGATTGGACACCGTGTGACAAGAATGGATATTATAGATCACACAACGAATTCTCTACAATAGATAGACAGAAAAGGAAGACGGAGTCCTGACTGTACATACACTTCAGGATCTGGGGCAGATAATAATTAGAGAACGTGGCTGGCTATTAGACATGCGCATTCGTTTTCGTCCGAATGCATTTACCTCAGAATTTCGGGTATTTCCGTTATCGTTTTAACAAACGATAACGAACACGCAGAATCCGAAAACCGAAAGAGTCGACATAAACAAGTGCTTTATTTTCGTTGCGACAACAGTTCGATATAGATAGGAGATTCGACAAGACGCTGACAATAGCGTTCTGTGCACATCGTACCTGTGCTCGAATGTGCCTAACCTTAGCTCTATTAGTCCAAGATTATTCTAACATAGAGAGAAAAGATTTGACATAGAGAGAAAAGATTTGACATAGAGAGAAAAGATTCGACATAGAGAGAAAAGATTTTACATAGAGAGAAAAGATTCGACAGAGAGAAAAGATTTGACAGAGAGAGAAAAGATTTGACAGAGAGAGAAAAGATTCGACATAGAGAGAAAAGATTTGACATAGAGAGAAAAGATTCGACATAGAGAGAAAAGATTTGACATAGAGAGAAAAGATTTGACATAGAGAGAAAAGATTCGACATAGAGAGAAAAGATTCGACAGAGAGAAAAGATTTGACAGAGAGAGAAAAGATTCGACATAGAGAGAAAAGATTTGACATAGAGAGAAAAGATTTGACATAGAGAGAAAAGATTCGACAGAGAGAAAAGATTTGACAGAGAGAGAAAAGATTCGACATAGAGAGAAAAGATTCGACATAGAGAGAAAAGATTTGACATAGAGAGAAAAGATTCGACATAGAGAGAAAAGATTTGACATAGATAGAAAAGATTTGACATAGAGAGAAAGGATTCGACATTATAGAAACAATAGCAAAAAAGGTTGAGTGTGCCTAACCTAACTCTATTAGTCCAAGATTATTCTACATAGAGAGAAAAGATTTGACATAGAGAGAAAAGATTCGACATAGAGAGAAAAGATTCGACATTATAGAAACAATAGCAAAAAAGGTTGAATGTGCCTAACCTAACTCTATTAGTCCAAGATTATTCTACATAGAGAGAAAAGATTTGACATAGAGAGAAAAGATTCGACATTATAGAGACAATAGCAAAAAAGGTTGAGTGTGCCTAACCTAACTCTATTAGTCCAAGATTATTCTACATAGAGAGAAAAGATTTGACATAGATAGAAAAGATTTGACATAGAGAGAAAGGATTCGACATTATAGAAACAATAGCAAAAAAGGTTGAGTGTGCCTAACCTAACTCTATTAGTCCAAGATTATTCTACATAGAGAGAAAAGATTTGACATAGAGAGAAAGGATTTGACATAGAGAGAAAAGATTTGACATAGAGAGAAAAGATTCGACATAGAGAGAAAAGATTCAACATAGAGAGAAAAGATTCGACATTATAGAAACAATAGCAAAAAAGGTTGAATGTGCCTAACCTAACTCTATTAGTCCAAGATTATTCTACATAGAGAGAAAAGATTCGACATACAGAGAAAAGATTCGACATAGAGAAAAAAGATTCAACATAGAGAGAAAAGATTTGACATAGAAAGAAAAGATTCGACTAGAGAAAAGATTCAACTAGAGAAAAGATTTGACAGAGAGAGAAAAGATTTGACATTATAGAAACAATAGCAAAAAAGGTTGAATGTGCCTAACCTAACTCTATTAGTCCAAGATTATTCGACATACAGGGGGTCCCCAGGTTACAAACAAGATAGGGACTGTAGGTTTGTTCTTAAGTTGAATCTGTTTGTAAGTCAGAACAGGTACATTTTTTAAGTGTAGCTCCAGCCCAATTTTTAAGCTTTTTGGATAACATAGGGAAAGGTTATCACCCCTGTAACATTTGTTTAGCTGTCTGTGCCCTTGTACATGATAATTGGATTTTGAAAATTTTGGGCTGTTAGGGAAACGATTGGTGATAAAGCATCAGTGGAGACACCTTTTTCCCATATTAACCCTTACAGGAGAGAATTTCCCTTCCTAGAGGTAGATTTCCTTTTACTTCCTGTTATCTCCCTCCGTTTGTAAGTAGGAGTCGTTTGTAAGTAGGGGACCCCCTGTAGAGAAAAAAGATTCAAAATGAAGATTCGTCGACGCAGTCGTTACAAGCGGACATTGATGGTCAAATGCTCCGCCCATAGGCTATAGAAGAATTCTAATGTTGGTTGACTAGTAATAATAATGAATAAATATAAATATTACTAGCGTCATACAACATTAGAATTCTACTATAGCTTGTAGGCGGAACATTCGACCGGAAATGTACGATTTCGGCGTCGTACAGTTTAGCTGCTCCGTCAAATCTTCTTAGCCCTTGTACACACGGTCGGAGATTCCGACGGAATGTGTCCTATCGGACCGGTTTGTCGGATAATCCGACTGTCTGTGGTATGCATCGGACTGTTTCCGTCGGAATATCCGTTGGACCCAATTTTCCAACTTGTTGGAAATATTTTCCGACAAACTGGTCCAATAGGACATACTCCGATCATGTGTAGAGAATTTTGATCGGACAAAGTGCCACGCATGCTCAGATCAAATTCCTACATCAAAGCTATTGGCTACTAGCCTGAATGTAGTCCCATCGTAACGAAATTACGTCATCACGTTCTGAAAGATCGGATTTTTCGACAACTTAGTCCGACCGTGTGTATGCAACAGTTTCGGACAAGATCCGACTGACAAAATCCAATCCATTTTTTAACGAAACAAATTAAATAAAAACGAATTTCAGGAGTAACTAAATAAGTGTATTTTTCTGACGAAAACGAAATTTCCGAAACAAAATATTTCAGCGTTCACGTGTCTACTGGTTATAAGATCACATAGATACAGATGCTATAGAATAGTAGGGTGTTTCCTTTTTCCAAAGATGTGATTTTCATATGACTTTGCTTACGCCCTGAGTCTCAGTGATGTAAAAGATATATCTGCCAAATTTCAAGAAGATTGGATAATATTTAGGGGTTGCACACATTGATCACTTTTATCAAAGCAAAGTCTGTGGGCTTCACTTGATAAGAAGTCATATACAACAATTCTGGATGAAGAAAGTCCCGTTCAAGGCTTTCTAGAACAGTGATTCTCAACCAGGGGTCCTTCAAAGGTTGTTAGGGGTTCCTTCAGCATTGGTCAATTTCTGCCTCTCAGATAAGTTCCCACTGACGCCATTGATCTTTTTAGCTATCTGTTAAGAATAAGAGGTAATTCTTCCCAATGACCACAAGTGTAAGGACCATTCTTCCCACTGACCATCACACTAATGTATCATGAGTTGTAGATTTCTAATTTTTAGTAGGGGCTCCCCAAGACCGGAGAACTATTTCAAGGGTTCCTCTGTGTTGAAAAGGTTGAGAAAGGCTGTTCTAGAAGAACAACGAGTGAACATGGTTAAATACATCCAAAATGTCCCAAAAAGACGGAAGTCATCCAACAGAAGACTACAAAGAGTTATTGCAACTAATTACTAACTGGTTACAACTGGTCTAAAAACAACTTTGATTTCAGGATCCCAAGGGCACTGTATCAAGCAAGGTGGATGGCAAAGACAATATATGCACTTAAAATTGTCCTCTTCACTAAACAGTTGAATATTCCTCAACGACAATTGGAAGGAATGAAACGGGTTGCACATTTTGTCAGCCTCATATAGGTTCGCTTTTGGCATGATGCACTTGTAAGTCGATGGGCTCCAAAGAATGATTTGGATGTGCTACAGCTTTTGAGCACTTACCCAGATGCAGACGCCAAAAAAATGTGCTCTCACGGTTGCTAAGAGACACCTTTTGGTACCTGTCAGAAACAAACGTAGGATTGGCTTTTAAAAATTTAGAAACCAAACCTGCAAAGATAAGGGAAGTGAAACGATTAGAGGGTAAAAACATGGTTTTTGAAGGAAAAGACCCGAGCCATTTCGTTACTAATAAAACAAAGACATTCTTTGAATTGTTTTGGATCCACGACGTGACAAAATACAAGGGATTGCATCGTTCAAAGTTGATTAATATAACACATGTTTTGCCTATCATATTACCTATTAATCTTAGTGTATAGTTTTAATGGTATTTTAAGTTTGTGATTTCTAGTTTTCCCAATAAAAGTAATTAACATTGAAAATTTTTATTTTTTGCCTACTTTTACAAAACAGATCAAAGTGCGCAACCTCTAAATATTATCCAATCTTCTTGAAATTTAGCATATATATCTTTTACATCACTCAGACTCAGGGCATAAGCAAAGTCTGCAAAAATGTTACAGTTTATTTTTTTCCATTAGAAAATAAAACACCCTAATAGACATAGATATACAACAAATCATAGGCATGCGCACAGGTTGTGCCAGGTGTGCCCAGGCACACCCTAATTACCCTGTGCAGAACAAATCACCCCTACTGCCCTGGCTGCCCCCCTCACCCCCCCCGCAGTGCTGCCAGCTTCCTTCCTCTCCTCTCCCATTGGCTGTTGCTGTGGGGATGTTTGAGGATGAGTGGTGAATGGGGCCAGTAAAATATGTAATTTACCGGCCCATTCCCTTTCTGAATGAACACTGTGAGTGATCGGTAGTGTGTGTTTGAGCCTGGGGGTGCACACCCTAATGCAATAGGCTGCGCACACCTATACAACAAATATATCCAGATATATCCATCAACTTGAACCATGGGGTCAACCCCAACCTCTACTGGGAGACAGGCAAGGCTTTTCTCCGGGGCAGGATTATTTCTTATGCTGCCTCCTATAAAAATCATACACGAGCTAGCTACAGGGAAGTGGTTGCCCGTTTAAATCTTGTTCAATGTTCCCTTTCTGCCCTAGAGTCCCCTGAGAATAAAGCTGAATGGCAGGAAGCTAAGCGTACTTTTGACACATGGGCAGACACCCTAGAGCTGACCAAATGAGCACATATGGATGCCACGCTGCGTGAATACGGTAAGAAGGTGGGTGAGCTTTTAGCGAGGATCTGCAAAGGACCAAATCGTCCCACATACAGCATCTCACAAAAGTCTTTACATGCACCACACCCTGTACTCCCTAAGGACGATTGTGCACAAGCGGATAGAAAAGTTGTGTTATGCCGCGTACACACGTTCGGAATTCTCGTCGGAAAAAGCTCTGATGGTTTTCCCAACGGAATTCCGCTCAAGCTGTCTTGCCTACACATGGTTACACCAAATTCTGATCGTTTAGTACGCGGTGACGTACAACACGTACGACGGGACTAGAAAAAGCAAGTTCAATAGCCAGCAGCCAATAGCTTCCGTCTCGTAGTTGAATCTGAGCATGCGTGAGTTTTGGCGTGTCGGAATTGCATACACACAATCGGAATTTCCGATAGAACGTTTTTCCCTTGGGAAAATTGAGAACATGCTATCAAATTTTGGCTGGCGGGAATTCGGACAGCTAAATTCCGATGGAGCCATACACACGGTCGCATTTTCCGATGAGAAGCTCTCATCGGTCTTTTTCTGGCCGGAATTCCGAAATCGTGTGTACGCGGCATTATTATTATTGTTTTTCTTCTTTGTAAACATTACTTAGTTAAAATCCTGTCCTGTCGCTTCTTCTTTGTCTTGTAATGATATTTATTTCAATAAATTCTATTGAAAAAAGAAAAAAAACAATCAAACACCCACCAAGGATCGTTTTTCAGAGGGGCCACAAATGTTGCCGCCCAAGAGTCCTTTAAGACTAGAAAACTATCCAAGATGAAGAATGATTATCAGTTTGTCTTCAAATTGATTTTATATCCAGCACAGTTTATATATAATTGAATAAAACACAGAGAGGAACATCTCTACATGTGAAGCGTGTTCAGGTGATAATGAGACACCTCCACTTTACAAACAGCAGGTTGCAGCTTTGATGCCGCCTACACACGATCGGAATTTAGGCCAGCAAAAGACCGATGAGAGCTTTTCATCAGAAAATGCGACCGTGTGTACGCTCCATCGGAATTTAGCTGCCCGAATTCCTGCCAGCAAAAATTTGATAGCATGTTCTCAATTTTCCTGACGGAAACACTTTCTATTGGAAATTCCGGTCGTGTGTATGCAGATCCGACAAGCAAAAAATCACGCATGCTCAGATTCAACTACGAGACGGAAGCTATTGGCTACTGAACTTCCTTTTTCTAGTCCCGTTGTACATGTTGTACATCACCGTGTTCTTGGCGGTCGGAATTTGGTGTGACCGCGTGTAGGCAAGATAGCTTGAGCGGAATTCCATTGGAATTCCGTCGGGAAAACCATCAGAGCTTTTTCCGACCATAATTCAGATCGTGTGTACGCGGCATAACATTTGTGAACAATTATGGCGTGTACACACGGCCGGACTTTTCGTCGGACTGAACTCTGAAGGACTTTTCGACACGGTTCCGACGGAGTTCCGCCAAAGCGGACTCGACTACACACAAGCACACCAAAGTCCGACGGATTTGAACGTGACGACGTACGACCGGACTAGAATAAGGATGTTCACAGCCAGTAGCCAACAGCTGCCCTAGCGTCGGTTTTCGTCCGTCGGACTAGCATACTGACGAACAGATTTTTCCAACCGGACTCGAGTCCGTCGGAAAGATTTGAAACATGTTCTAAATCTAAAATCCATCTGATTTTTCGACAGCAAAGGTCCGATGAAGCCCACGCACGGTCGAATCGTCCAAAGGATTTGTTCCGTCTGACCTTTCCTGTCGAAAAGTCGTGTGTACGCGGCATTAGTCTCTTTCTTTTTTTTTTATTTACTACCGAGGAATGCTATGCGCTGGTGAGCAAACTCTTTGTCTATTTTGCTGCACCCAGTCTGAATTATTACTGCATCTTTTAAAAAGCGACCCGCTACTGTTGCTGAATCTAGACGCATTGTCTAGAATAGATGCCTGAATAAACCACCTTCTTACGATGACATCTAGGAATGGGGTTGGAGTTCAGGGCGATGTAGGGTAAAACCCAACCTCCAGCTGCTTGGTGAACCAATTAAAAGACCCGTTTGCCCACCCCGGCAGCCAGAACTTCCTGGCTATGCAGAGAGTCTTTCATTTTAATGCTGGTGCTACCACCCCCAATGATCGAGAGCTTCCTGCTCGGGTTTGTGGTTGTTATGATGCTGGCATCTGACAGCCCCCTAGCAACCAATGATGCATCTCCAGCCCAATTAAAGTTAAAATGAAATGAAACATTCATTTTTTTTCTTTAAAAAACAAAACATGTTATACTTACCTCTTCTGTGCAGTGGTTTTGCACAAGGCAGCCCGATTCTCCTCTTTTCAGGTCCCCTACTGCCACTCGTGGCTCCTCTTCTGCAGCTAGTGGCGGCACTGGAGCGTGCTCCATCCCGAGCCATTCATAAGACAAACAGAACCACGGCTTGGCCCCACCTTTCCTTCTCATTAGCTCACTGGCTGCGATTGACAGTGGCGTAGCATGGGGTGGAGGGCAGACGGGGCCGTCGCCTCGGGCACAAGATTTAGAGGGGCGCTGTCCGGAGTGTGGGCCATCCTTAACATGGGGCAAAAAGCCCCTTCTTATCACAGAGAATCCAGGTACGGTGGCGGCTGCAAGCAGCGGCGTCCTCGGGGGGGGGGGGGGTGTAGGCGGTCGGGCATCCATCTCCACACGCAGGTGATCAGCGAGGGCAGATGGGCCTGAGAGCTTAGGGGACTTAGGGGAAGAGCGCCACCATCTCCTCTTTGACCAGCCCCCCCCCCCCCCGGCAAGAGGGGCAGTGGGCACAGTATCCCCAGTACTCTAATGTCACCAGGGAGGCCCAGGCTGACAGGCTGACTGGGTCAGTAGTAGGAGCCAATGGCTCCAGCTGCTGTCTCAACCAATGAGGAATGAGGGACCCGAGAGAAGCTCAGCTCTTGTGCCCATCACAGGATCAAGATGGGGCTCAGGTGAGTATCAGGGGAGGAGCTGCTCACAGGAGGTTTTTACCTTTATGCATAGAATGCATGAAGGTAAAAAACCTTGAACCTTTACAACCATTTTAATGAAAACAGTGCTGGATGCTGGGTGACGACATTGAGCAAATATATGTAAATGTGACCATATTTGGTCAATAACATCAGCCAGCCCCTGGTTTATATTCAGCTGATGGGCTGGGGATGGGTCATTGGCTGCAAGGACAGCAAACACGTGCCCTCCTACCCTTTTGAACCACACCAGACCCGTGCCCTCAACAATGTGAGGGTACGTGTCCTAAGGTTCCAGAGAATAGGAAGGCTTTGGAGAAGTATTGGAGGCAAGCATAGGAGAAGGTGAAGACCCTTGTCATTATGCTAATAAGACATGTTTGTGGCAATATATATATATATATATATATATATATATATATATATATATATATTCTTTAAGAGGTTTGTTTTATATTTTTATGTTATCTGTGAGTGAGTGTGACACACATCACTTATTATATTATCACAGCAACAAAGGACTTTATATTAAAAAAAATGATATAAATATTATATATATATATATATATATATATATATATATATATATATTTTTTTTTTTTTTGTTACATTTTTTGCTATATAATATATATATATATATATATATATATATATATATATATATATATATATATATCACTTATTATATTATCACAGCAACAAAGGACTTTTTATTAAAAAAAAATGATATAAACATTATATATATATATATATATATATATATATATATATATATATATATATATATATATATATATATATATATATATAAATATATATATATATACATATATATATTTTTTTTTTGTTACATTTTTTGCTATATAATATATATATATATATATATATATATATATATCACTTATTATATTATCACAGCAACAAAGGACTTTTTATTTAAAAAAATGATATAAATATTATATTTATATTTATTTATTTTTTGTTACATTTTTTGCTATATAATATATATATATATATATATATATATATATATATATATATATATATATATATATATAATATTTATATCATTTTTTTTTTTATAAAAAGTCCTTTGTTGCTGTGATAATATAATAAGTGATGTGCATTTATTTATTTTTTGTTACATTTTTTGCTATATAATATATATATATATATAATATTTATTTATTTTTTATTTATTTATTTTTTGTTATTTTATCACGTTCCATATATATCTTTTTTAGTTTCAATACTGCAATGTAGGCACTTTAAATTCAGTGTTGGGAAGAACATCAGGAGATAGCGCAGCATAGTAATTTATTTTATTTATTTATATTGTCTTCACACAGCTTTATGAGACGTGATTAGCGCTAGCAGCTGTCGAATATTGCTACGCGCTAAATAATGTTATCCATTAATTATAATAGGCAGCTCGCAAGATCCTCGTAGTTAGTTTTTTAACGATTTTTTGACAAATGCATCATTTCGGAAATATCCAAATTAACGCAAAACCCGTTTTTCAGAATATTTGTAAATTCGAAACATTCGTAAATTTGAAAATCTGAAATAATAACTAACTAATAATAACTATTACTAAACTATTAAATTATAGGCATTGGAATTTCCTTTCAAATTTGGCTGTTAGTGAACGTAACCAATATGAATTTATCCGAAGTTACGAATTATCCAAAATAATAAACAAATGGAACATAACGAATTAAAAATAATAAATAACTATAATAATAATAATAATAATACTACCACTACTACTACTACTACTACTACTACTAATAATAATAATGTTTTATTATTATTATTATTATTATTTATTATTAATTTGTTCCGTTCCATTTGTTTAGATGCGGCATTTGTTATTTTGGATAATTCGTAACTTCTGATAAATTTGTATTTGTTACGTTCACTAACAGACAAATTTGAAAGGAAGTTCCAATACCTATACAGTGGAACCTTGGTTAACGAACGTTTTGAAAGACGAGCAACTTTTTTTTTTTTATTCTGCAAGTGTTGTATCGCAAAACTAGCAAAATTCAATTGAATGTGGTGTGCAGTACCGCATTTGGCCAGAGGTGTGGGGGGCGCCGGTGACACTCGCAACGGTTCGGAGCCATTTGGAGCCATTCGGAAATACTCGGAATCATAGTTACATAGTAGGTGAGGTTAAAAAAAAAGACACAAGTCCATCAAGTCCAACCTGTTTCGTTCCATTTGTTTAGATGCGGCATTCGTTATTTCGGATAATTTGTAACTTCAGATAAATTCGTATTTGTTACGTTCACTAACAGCCAGATTGGAAAGGAAGTTCCAATACATATACAGTGGACGAGCAGAATTCAAGCTAATGTGGTGTGCAGTACTGCATTCGGCCAGAGGTGTGGGGGCGCCAGTGACACTCGGAAGGGTTCTGAGCTGTTTGGAGCCATTCGGAAATACTAATCATAGTTACATAGTAGGTGAGGTTGAAAAAAGACACAAGTCCATCAAGTCCAACCTGTGTGTATCAATCGGAAATACTCGGGATTCTACTCAGTTCCCAATTGTTTCTGAGCCTTTATGAGGCTTTCTGAGGTCAGCCGAGCTGTCCACGAGTATTTCTGAGGCTCTCCGGGGCCCCCGCCCCACCTCTGGCCACATGCGGTACTGCATGCAATAGAAGTAAATGCGGAACAAATTATCTTCGCTTCCATTGACTTCTATGGGGAAACTCGCTTTGATATGCGAGTGCTTTGGATTACAAGCATTCTCCTGGAACGGATTAAGCTCGTAATTCAAGGTTTCACTGTAATTTAGTAGTTGGTTATTATTAGTTAGTTAGTCACTCTTTCGGATTTTCTTTCTTATTTTCAGATTTTCACATTTTTAAATTGCGATCGTAACGAAAGAAAAAAAAAAAAGGAATGAAACACGTTTTTCAAGTTTCCACTGTAATTTAATAGTTGGTTATTATTAGTTAGTTAGTCATTCTTTTGGATTTTTAGATTTTCTTTCTTTTTTTCAGATTTTTAATTTTCGAATTGCGATCATAATGAATGGCCCAAAAAACGAAAAAAAAAAAAAGGAATGAAACAAACACATTTTCAAGGTTTCACTGTCATTTAGTAGTTGGTTATTATTAGTTAGTTAGTTATTCATTCGGATTTTTGGATTTTATTTCTTATTTTCTGATTTTAGAATTGCGATCGTAACGAATGGCCCAAAAACGAAAAAAAAAAAAAAAAAAAGGAATGAAACAAACAAATTTTTCAAGGTTCCACTGTAATTTAATAGTTAGTTATTATTAGTTAGTTAGAGTCTTTCGGATTTTTGGATTTTCTTTCTTATTTTCAGATTTTTTTAATTTTCGAATTGCGATCATAACGAATGGCCCAAAAAACGAAAAAAAAAAAGGAATGAAACAAACACATTTTCAAGGTTCCACTGTCATCTAATAGTTGGTTATTATTAGTTAGTTAGTCATTCTTTCGGATTTTTGGATTTTATTTCTTATTTTCGGATTTTAGAATTTTAGAATTGCGATCGTAACGAATGGCCCAAAAAACGAAAAAAAATAAAGGAATGAAACAAACAAATTTTTCAAGATTCCACTGTAATTTAATAGTTGGTTATTATTAGTTAGTTGGTCATTCTTTTGGATTTTCTTTCTTATTTTCGGATTTTTTCATTTTTGAATTGCGATCATAATGAAAGGCCCAAAAAATGAAAAAAAATAAATGGAATGAAACAAACACATTTTTCAAGGTTCCATTGTAATTTAATAGTTGGATATTATTAGATTATTAGTTAGTTAGTCATTCTTTTCATTCTTTTCTTATTTTCGGATTTTAGAATTTTCCAATTGTGATCATAACGAATGACACGAAAAACGAAAAAAAAAAAAAAGGAATGAAACAAACACATTTTTCAAGGTTCCACTGTAATTTAATAGTTGGTTATTACTAGTTAGTCATTATTTTGGATTTTTGGACCTTATTTCTTATTTTTGGATTTTTTAATTTTCGAATTGTGAATGATCATAACGAATGGCCCGAAAAACGAAAAAAAAAAAAAAAAAAAAAAGGAATGAAATTAATAAATCTTTCAAGGTTCCACTGTAATTTAATAATTGGTTAATATTAGTTAGTTAGTCATTCTTTCAGATTTTTGGATTTTCTTTCTTATTTTCAGATTTTTTAATTTTCAAATTGTGATCATAACGAATGGCCCGAAAAACGAAAAAATAAAATAAAAAAAGGAATGAAACGAACAAATTTTTCAAGGTTCCACTGTAATTTAATAGTTGGTTATTATTAGTTAGTTAGTCATTCTTTTGGATTTTTGGATTTTCTCTCTTATTTTCGAATTTTTTAATTTTCAAATTGTGAATGATCATAACGAATGGCCTGGAAAACGAAAAAAAAAAAAAAAAAGGAATGAAACAAACACATTTTTCAACGTTCCACTGTAATTTAATAGTTGGTTATTATTAGTTAGTCATTCTTTCGGAATTTTGGATTTACTTTCTTATTTTTGGATTTTAGAATATTCGAATTGCGATCATAACGAATGGCCCAAAAAACAAACAAAAAAAATGGAATGAAGCAAACTAATTTTTCAAGGTTCCACTGTAATTTAATAGTTGGTTATTATTAGTTAGTTAGTCATTCTTTCGGATTTTTGGATTTTATTTCTTATTTTCGGATTTTAGAATTGCGATTGTAACGAATGGCCCGAAAAACGAAAAAAAAAAAAAAAAAGGAATGAAACAAACAAATTTTTAAAGGTTACACTGTAATTTAATAGTTAGTTATTATTAGTTATGTAGTTAGTCTTTCTGATTTTTTGGATTTTCTTTCTTATTTTCGGATTTTTTCATTTTTGAATTGTGATCATAATGAATGGCCCAAAAAACGAAAACAAAAAACAAAAAAAGGAATGAAACAAACAAATTTTTCAAGGATCCACTGTAATTTAATAGTTGGTTATTATTATTTAGTTAGTCATTCTTTTGGATTTTTGGATTTTTTTTCTTATTTTCTGATTTTTTAATTTTCGAATTGTGAATGATCATAACGAATGGCCTGGAAAACTAAAAGAAAAAAAGGAATGAAACAAACAATTTTTTTAAGGTTCCACTGTAATTTAATAGTTGGTTATTATTAGTTAGTTAGTCATTCTTTTGGATTTTTGGATTTTCTTTCTTATTTTCGGATTTTAGAATTTTCAAATTGCCATCATAACGAATGGCCCTAAAAACAATAATTTTAATAATTGGTTAATATTAGTTAGTTAGTCATTCTTTCTGATTTTTGGATTTTCTTTCTTATTTTCAGATTTTTTAATTTTTGAATTGCGATCATAACGAATGGCCTGAAAAACGAAAAAAAAAAAAAAAAATGGAATGAAACGAACTATTTTTCAAGGTTCCACTGTAATTTAATAGTTGGTTATTATTAGTTAGTTAGTCATTCTTTCAGATTTTTTTTTTTTTTCTTATTTTCAGATTTTTTTAATTTTCGAATTGTGAATGATCATAACAAATGGCCTGGAAAAGGAAAAAAAAAAAAAAGGAATGAAACAAACAAATTTTTCAAGGTTCCACTGTAATTTAATAGTTGGTTATTATTAGTTAGTTAGTCATTCTTTTGGATTTTTGGATTTTCTCTCTTATTTTCGGATTTTTAAATTTTCGAATTGTGAATGTTCATAACGAATGGCCTTTGGATTTTCTTTCTTATTTTCAAATTTTTTAATTTTTTAATTGCGATCATAACGAATGGCCCGAAAAATGAAAAAAAATAAAAATAAAGGAATGAAACGAACACATTTTTCAAGTTTCGACTGTAATTTAATAGTTGCTTATTATTAGTTAGTCATTCTTTTGGATTTTCTTTCTTATTTTTGGATTTTTTCATTTTCGAATTGCAATCACAACGAATGGCCCAAAAAACGAAAAAAAAAAAAAAGGAATGAAACGAACAAATTTTTCAAGGTAATTTTTCAACTGTAATTTAATAGTTGGTTATTATTAGTTAGTCATTCTTTCGGAATTTTGGATTTTCTTTCTTATTTTCGGATTTTAGAATTTTCGAATTGCGATCATAACGAATGGCCCGAAAAAATAAATAAAGGAATGAAACAAACACATTTTTCAAGGTTCCACTGTCATTTAATAGTTGGTTAATATTAGTTAGTTAGTCATTCTTTCTTATTATTTTTTTGGATTTTCTTTCTTATTTTCGGATTTTCGAATATTCGAATTGCGATCATAACGAATGGCCCGAAAAAAAAAAAAAAAAAAGGAATGAAACAAACAAAATTTTGGTTAGTATTAGTTAGTTAGTTAGAATCTTTCTGATTTTTCGATTTTATTTCTTATTTTCGGATTTTTTAATTTTCGAATTGCGATCATAACGAATGGCCCGAAAAAAAAAAAAAAAAAGGAATGAAACAAACAAAATTTTAGTTAGTTTTAGTTAGTTAGTTAGAATCTTTCGGATTTTTGGATTTTATTTCTTATTTTCGGATTTTAGAATATTCGAATTGCGATCATAACGAATGGCCCGAAAAAAATAAAAAAATAATAAAAAGGAACGAAACAAACAAAATTTTGGTTAGTATTAGTTAGTTAGTTCGAATCTTTCGGATTTTTGGATTTTATTTCTTATTTTCGGATTTTTTAATTTTCGAATTGCGATCGTAACGAATGACCTGGAAAACGAAAAAAATAAAAAGGAATGAAACTAAATTTTTTTTTCAGCAGTACACCTGTCTAGTAATTGCCCCTCTGCCCGACCACACTGATTCCTCCTGCTGTTTGCCCCCCCCCCCTGTTTTCCCTGGGCCCCCTACAGGAGGACTGGTGGTCCCCCCCTCCCCTCCCCTCCTATCAGCAGCCCCAAGGCAGACATAGGTTGGACTTGATGGACTTGTGTCTTTTTTCAACCTCACCTACTATGTAACTATGTCAGGTATTATAATTCTGCAATGCATGAAAAAAAACAAAAAAAAAAAACAACTAAAAAACACTAAAAGAATACATCTTAAACCGGCATGTTTTTAGGCACAGAGGTGTTCCGGGTCCCGGAGAGCAGAAGGAGAATAAAATGATTATTTGGTGATCTAAAATAAGCATCTCAGAAATTGGATTGCAGTGGCTGTAAATAATAGCAGATGCTCTGCGGTATCTGCAGACTTGGAGCGAAGTGCGTTACGTGTCTTTACTGCCAGACAGAGATATGAAATCTCACTAAAGGAAAAAAATAAAAATAAAAAAATTAAAAAAAACGCACACAAGGTGTAATTAAGTTTAATCTGCGCTTCCCTGTGTACCTGCTCCTTTGATAAAGTTTGGAACACGCCGAGGATCAGAAATTGAATCTCGCCGAACTGGCAACAAATCCCTTAACTGCGGGAAAATGTATTGTGTGTGTGTGTTTTTTTTTGTTTGTTTTTTTCCGCTAAAATACCCGAGGCGCCGACTTTCCGCTCAGCCCGGGCCCATCCGAGGCTTATTTCCACCAGAGGTTCAACTGAGCGAAAACATCACGCTAATGCACAATGTGACATTTCCCGCCACAGGACCGGCGCAATGAAAAAGCCGCAAGTAGGGATTGTATGATTAAAAAATAAAATAGAAAGTAAGCTTTTATGATTCTGTGTTTTTTCGGATGTGCAGCATTGGTGATGCGAGGACGCAACTTTCCCACTGAAATATTTATTTGTATTAAGGTGGAGAGCTCAATGTCAGTCAGTCTGAATACACGGTTTTAATCGATACCGGACAATTTTACCCCCCTCCTCTCCCCTTCCTGCCCAGGCCAATTTGCAGCCAGGGCTTTAAATAGGCTCTGTCTGACCGAAGATGGCTGCTGGAGCCACATGGGGCGGCAGCGTCTGGACATGACCATAATACAATTCTATTAACCTCTATACATAGAACACTACACCCCCCAACGTGACCCCCCACTGGACACCATCATAATACAATTCTATTACACTCTATACATAGAACACTACACCCCCCAACGTGACCCCCCACTGGGCACCATCATAATACAATTCTATTACACTCTATACATAGAACACTACAACCCCCAACATGACCCACCACTGGGCACCATCATAATACAATTCTATTACACTCTATACATAGAACACTACACCCCCCAACATCACCCACCACTGGACACCATCATAATACAATTCTTTTACACTCTATACATAGAACACTACAACCCCCAACATGACCCACCACTGGGCACCATCATAATACAATTCTATTACACTCTATACATAGAACACTACACCCCCCAACGTGACCCCCCACTGGACACCATCATAATACAATTCTATTACACTCTATACATAGAACACTACACCCCCAACATGACCCCCCACTGGGCACCATCATAATACAATTCTATTACACTCTATACATAGAACACTACAACCCCCAACATGACCCACCACTGGGCACCATCATAATACAATTCTATTACACTCTATACATAGAACACTACACCCCCCAACATCACCCACCACTGGACACCATCATAATACAATTCTTTTACACTCTATACATAGAACACTACACCCCCCAACGTGACCCCCCACTGGGCATGACCATAATACAATTCTATTAACCTCTATACACAGAACACTACAACCCCCAACATGACCCCCCACTGGACACCATCATAATACAATTCTATTACACTCTATACATAGAACACTACAACCCCCAACATGACCCCCCACTGGACACCATCATACTACAATTCTATTACACTCTATACATAGAACACTACACCCCCAACATGACCCACCACTGGGCACCATCATAATACAATTCTATTACACTCTATACATAGAACACTACAACCCCCAACATGACCCACCACTGGGCACCATCATAATACAATTCTATTACACTCTATACATAGAACACTACAACCCCCAACATGACCCACCACTGGGCACCATCATAATACAATTCTATTACACTCTATACATAGAACACTACACCCCCCAACATCACCCACCACTGGACACCATCATAATACAATTCTTTTACACTCTATACATAGAACACTACACCCCCCAACGTGACCCCCCACTGGGCATGACCATAATACAATTCTATTAACCTCTATACACAGAACACTACAACCCCCAACATGACCCCCCACTGGACACCATCATAATACAATTCTATTACACTCTATACATAGAACACTACAACCCCCAACATGACCCCCCACTGGACACCATCATACTACAATTCTATTACACTCTATACATAGAACACTACACCCCCAACATGACCCCCCACTGGACACCATCATAATACAATTCTATTACACTCTATACATAGAACACTACACCCCCCAACGTGACCCCCCACTGGGCATGACCATAATACAATTCTATTAACCTCTATACACAGAACACTACAACCCCCAACATGACCCCCCACTGGACACCATCATAATACAATTCTATTACACTCTATACATAGAACACTACAACCCCCAACATGACCCCCCACTGGACACCATCATACTACAATTCTATTACACTCTATACATAGAACACTACACCCCCCAACATGACCCCCCACTGGACACCATCATAATGCAATTCTATTACACTCTATACATAGAACACTACAACCCCCAACATGACCCCCCACTGGACACCATCATAATACAATTCTATTACACTCTATACATAGAACACTACACCCCCAACATGACCCACCACTGGGCACCATCATAATACAATTCTATTACACTCTATACATAGAACACTACATCCCCCAACATGACCCCCCACTGGACACCATCATAATGCAATTCTATTACACTCTATACATAGAACACTACAACCCCCAACATGACCCCCCACTGGACACCATCATACTACAATTCTATTACACTCTATACATAGAACACTACACCCCCAACATGACCCACCACTGGGCATGACCATAATACAATTCTATTAACCTTTATATATAGAACACTACACCCCCCCCCCCCAACATGACCCACCACTGGGCATGACCATAATACAATTCTATTAACCTTTATATATAGAACACTACACCCCCCCCCCCCCCCAACATGACCCACCACTGGGCACCATCATAATACAATTATTTTACACTCTATACATAGAACACTACACCCCCCAACATGACCCACCACTGGGCATGACCATAATACAATTCTATTACACTCTATACATAGAACACTACACCCCCAAACATGACCCACCACTGGGCACCATCATAATACAATTCTATTACACTCTATACATAGAACACTACACCCCCCAACGTGACCCCCCACTGGGCACCATCATAATACAATTCTATTACACTCTATACATAGAACACTACATCCCCCAACATGACCCCCCACTGGACACCATCATAATACAATTCTATTACACTCTATACATAGAACACTACATCCCCCAACATGACCCCCCACTGGACACCATCATAATACAATTCTATTACACTCTATACATAGAACACTACATCCCCCAACGTGACCCCCCACTGGACACCATCATAATACAATTCTATTACACTCTATACATAGAACACTACATCCCCCAACATGACCCCCCACTGGGCACCATCATAATACAATTCTATTACACTCTATACATAGAACACTACATCCCCCAACATGACCCCCCACTGGACACCATCATAATACAATTCTATTACACTCTATACATAGAACACTACACCCCCCAACGTGACCCCCCACTGGGCACCATCATAATACAATTCTATTACACTCTATACATAGAACACTACATCCCCCAACATGACCCCCCACTGGACACCATCATAATACAATTCTATTACACTCTATACATAGAACACTACATCCCCCAACATGACCCCCCACTGGACACCATCATAATACAATTCTATTACACTCTATACATAGAACACTACACCCCCCAACGTGACCCCCCACTGGGCACCATCATAATACAATTCTATTACACTCTATACATAGAACACTACATCCCCCAACATGACCCCCCACTGGACACCATCATAATACAATTCTATTACACTCTATACATAGAACACTACATCCCCCAACATGACCCCCCACTGGACACCATCATAATACAATTCTATTACACTCTATACATAGAACACTACAACCCCCAACGTGGCCGACCACTGGACATGATCCTCATACAGTTCTGTTATATTCTAGCACATGATCATCCAACATGAATAACCTCTGTTGCCAGATCAGTGACAAGATAAAAAAATCGAAATAATATGGGCTGGCCAACTCAGACGGAACTCCTACAATCTATGGCGGATTAGGTATCAAGTAAAAATTGAGATGATGTCAATTCATACAAAGCGAGATGTGTCTATTCTTTTGGCGCATAGCATTTTTCATTTTTAACTTCATTTCTACTTGATACAAACAATATCCAATTACCTGTCTTTTATGCCGCACATATCGATCTGCAAGTCACTGAAATTTCCCAGCATGCCGCGCTGAACCGAAATGAGGTCCTTGGGCTGATTATCGATGAAGATGAGCCTCATACATCCTTGGAATGAAGAAATGGGATTGACGCAGTCGGACGGAGGATCCGGGCAGCCTGTTTGTGAAGAGAGAGACATCGAGCCTAATCAAATTACATATAACACGTTTACTTTTTTCCTTTTTATGAGCGTTTATTGATGGATGACCCCGAAGATCTCAATATTCCTGATGTCTCCTTTTTATTACATAGGCTTCATCATGAAGAAATGTTCGGCAGAAGAGCACAACTTTTAGTGCGTTCTTTTATTGTTTGTGCTGATCTGTTCATCGCGGGTCAAATTTATTTACATTCCTTTATTGGTTTATTCCGTTTCATTGACGCCTGAGGGACTGAGACTACACCACCAAAAGAACGGGAAAAGTTCATTTCATAGCAGTCAAGTTACAGTCTAAGTTCACCTATGGACCATGTGACCATGTTGAAGATCGATATATGTCTAATTTTCAATTTATATCACCCCTCTGTAATTTTATATGATTTATATAAATATAAATGCTGAATCAATTTGTAGTAAGTTTTTTTCTTTCATTTGAGAGTTTCTAACTATTTAATTTTCTTCTCGCTCTCTCTCTCTGTCTCTCTGTCTCGATAGATAGATAGATAGATAGATAGATAGATAGATAGATAGATAGATAGATAGATAGATAGATAGATACAATAGCCTTTGGCCATGGTCTGGACCCAGACCGACTAAGCTCCCATCCAGACCATCAGCCCGCCAGTCTGCCGTTGGAACTACTGTCATTGGTTGCTAGGACCGCCGGCGTACTAGTAACCAATGACATCACTTGTGCTCCTTGTCCTCTTCAGCAGGTTTCTCCGCCCTGCTACCATTCCCTCCCCTGCCTGGCTACATGGACTTATCCATCAGGTACACTCTTTACTTAGATGGGCTGTACCCATCTAATGTGATGGTTCACATCTGAAATTTAAGTATGGGCACTCTGGTGACGACACCTGTTCTTTGATGGTGACACGCCTGTTTTTTGATGGGGATACCTGCTCTATGGGGGCATTCTGATGGGGACATCTGCTCTTTGGGGTCACTCTGAAAGGGACAGCTCCTCTATGGGGGCACTTTGATAGGGACAACTGCTCTATGAGGTCAATCTGAAAGGGACACTGACTCTATATGGGCACTCCCATAAGGGAACCTTCTTTATGGGGTCACTCTGATGGGGACACCTGATCTATGGGGGCACTCTGAAAGGGACATCTGCTCTAATGAGGCATTCTGATGGGGACACCTTCTCTATGGGCTCCCTCTGATGGGGACACCTGATCTATGGGGCACTCTGATGGGGACACCTGCTCCGTGGGGGGGGGGGGGGTACTGTGAAAGGGACACTTTCTCTATGGGGCACTCTGATGGGGACACCTGATCTATGGGGCACTCTGATGATGACACTTTCTCTATGGGGCACTCTGATGGGGACACCTGATCTATGGGGCACTCTGATGTTGACACTTTCTCTATGGGGCACTCTGATGGGGACACCTGATCTATGGGGCACTCTGATGATGACACTTTCTCTATGGGGCACTCTGATGGGGACACCGGATCTATGGGGCACTCTGATGATGACACTTTCTCTATGGGGCACTCTGATGGGGACACCTGATCTATGGGGCACTCTGATGGGGACACCTTCTCTATGGGGCACTCTGATGGGGACAGCTGTTCTATGAGGTCACTCTGAAAGGGACATCTGCTCTATTGGGGCATTCTGATGGGGACACCTTCTCTATGGGATCACTCTGGTGGGGACACCTGATCTATAGGGTCACTTTGAAAGAAACATCTGATATAAGGGTTCTCTAATGGGGACACCTGCTCTATGGGGGCACTCTGATGGGGACACCTGATCTATAGGGTCCCTCTAATAGGGACACCTGATCTATGGGGCACTCTGATGGGGACACCTGATCTATGGGGCCACTCTGATGGGGACACCTGATGTAAAGGGGCATTCTGATGTGAGATAAATACTGTTGACATTTTTCATTTTTTGATAGACATACAATGACTACAATCTTGAGTCATAGCACAAACCTGAGATTCAGACTGTGATCCGTGGTCGAATGTGGTAGAGCAGCAGCTGACAGGCATTCAAGAGGCACTACTGCTGCCTCCTGGTGCCTGATTGTTATGTATTTATTTAAATTTGACTTTGTGGGATTGCTCTGCAAGTGTTTGGCTCGCGGTTGCGAAAGGGCCCCATTGATCTCAAAGGGCAAGTTTGCCAGTTGGTGAGGCCTGCCAAACTCTGCAGCTCGAGGGGAAAATCCTGCAGCTACAAAGCTGAATATTGCAGCTGCAGCATGTGTACAGCCCTCACAGGCTGTAATATTAGGATTTGGGTGGGCAGCCTGGTGGGGAGATCTCATAAGAACACAGAAGAGCGGCTTCAGAAAAAGAGGTCCATTGAGTCTGCACCAATTTTATTTAACTTTTTTGTCTGGATATGGATCTATTTTGTCCCAGGTAGGTTTGTGCTCTCCCAGGGTGCCACGAGCATGTGATCCAGTTTGCCCCGGATTAGTGATGGATGAGATGACTCTAAATTGGGGGTGGGGGGATCTGATGTGATGGAGAGCCTTTGACTCTGTGATGTGTGGACTATATGGTGATGGGGGACTTTGATGTGAAAGGGAGGCTTTTATGTGATGGGGGAACCTCTGACGTGATGGGGGTCTCTGACATGATGGGGGTCTCTGACGTGATGAGGGTCACTGATGTGGTGGGGAACCTCTGATGTGATTGAAGGGCCTCTGATGTGATGGGGGTATGTGACATGAAGGGGGAATTGGGATGTGATGGGCAGACCTCTGATGTGATTGAGAAACTCTGATGTGTAAGGGAGGAACATCTGATGTCATTGGATTCTCTAAAGTAATGGGGATATCTGATGTGATGGGGGCATCTCTGATGTATTGGGCAGCCTTCTGATGTGATGGGGGTCTTTGATGTGAAGGGGGACCTCTAAAGTGATGGGGGGGCTCTGATATGATGGGTGAATGCTAATGTGATGGGGAACCTCTGATGTGAAAGGGGAATTTTGAAGTGTTGGGGACATTGATGTGATGGGGGAACCTCTGATATGAAGGGGAGACTCTAAAATGATGGGGACTTCTGATGTAATCGGGAACCTCTGATATGATGAGGTAACCTCTGATGTGAAGGGAGGACCTCTGAAGTGATGGGGAACCTGTGATGTAATGGGCAGACCTCTGATATAATGGGGGTCTCCGATGTGATGGAGGGAACTCTAATGCAATGAAGGAATCTCTGATATGATGGGAGGACCTCTGATGTGATGGGGAACCTCTAATGTGATGGGGACCTCCAATGTGAAGGAGGGCCTTTGATGTGATGGGAAGACCTCTGATGTGATGGGGAGCCTCTAATGTGATGGGTGGACCACTGATATGAAGGAGGTCTCTGATGTGATGGGAGAACCTCTGATGTAATGTGGAACCCCTGATGTAATGGCGGACCACTGATATAATGGGGGTCTCTAATATGATGGGGGGGACTCTAATGTAATAAAGGGACCTCTGGTGTGATGGGAGAACCTCTGATGTTATGGGGAAACCCTAATGTAATGAAGGGACCTCTAGTATGATGGAAGACCATCTGAAGTTATGTGGAACCTCTGATGTGACGGGAGGAGCTCTAATGTGGTGGGGAACCTCTAATGTGATGGGCGGACCTCTGATATGTAGGAGGTCTCTGATGTCACGGGGAACTCTAATGTAATTAAACCTCTAAAGCGACGGTAGGAGCTCTAATGTGATGGGGAACCTCTGATGTGATGGGTGAACCTCTGATAGGAGAACATCTGATGTGAAGGAAGGGCCTCCAATGTGATAGGAGAACCTCTTATGTGATGGGAGGATCTCTGATGTGAAGTTCATTTAATCATGGCAGCTCTGTGCACTAACCCAAGCTCAGGTTTTCCATTGATAAGTAACATTTACATTTTTTTACACTGGGGTGTTTACAGATTTTACTTTTAAAGGGTGCTGCCACAAAAAAAAAAGGGGGGGAAATGGTCTTTATCAGTATTTCTCAACTCCGGTCCTCAAGGCCCCCCCAAAAGGTCATGTTTTCAGGCTTTACATTATTTTGCGCAGGTGATTTGATCAGTTTCACTGCCTTAGCCCTTGTACACACGGTCGGGGATTCCGACGGAATGTGTCCGATCGGACCGGATATTCCAACTGTCTGTGGTCTCCATCGGACTGTTTCCATTGGAATATCTGACAGACCAACTTTTCCAACTTGCCGGTAAAATTTTCCGACAAAATGCTCCTATCGGACATACTCCAATCATGTGTAGCCTACTCCGATGGACAAAGTGGCACGCATGCTCAGATCAAATTCCTAGACCAAAGCTATTGGCTACTAGCCTGAACGTAGTCCAGTCTAACGAAATAACATCATCACGTTATGTACAATCGGATTTTCCGACAACTTAGTCCGACTGTGTGTATGCAACATCACTTCCAGACCTCGTCCGGAATTAATCCGTCAGAATTACTCAAACGGATTTGGTTGTCGGAATCTCCGACCGTGTGTACAAGGGCTTAGTATTTGCCACTGCCATTTCATCTGACGGTAATCCTGAAAACATGACCCGTTGGGGCGCCTTGAGGACTAGAGTTGTGAAACAGTGGTTTAGAATTCAGGGGTCTCAAACTGGTGGCCCTCCAGCTGTTTTGCGAAACTACAAGTCCCATGAGGCATTGCAAGGCTGACAGTTACAAGCATGGCTCCCAAGGGCCGAAGCATGATGAGACTTGAAGTTTTTCAACAGCTGGAGGGCCACCAGTTTGAGATCCCTTGTCTTGTGAACAGAGTTACAAAATCCATTGGCAGGTACTGTACATCGGGCACCCATATACGTATTGTAATATGTATTTAGCGGGTTTGCCTAGAGTTCAGCTGTAGGATCTTGCTCACCTCCAAAATAATACTGATATCCGGTGGAAATCCGTGCGGGGATGGTGACATGGATGGGTGGCGTAGCCCCGTTGTCTAACGTCAGCGTGATTCGGTGTCTCCTGATGTTAATCGCCACCGTGTGCCATAAGCCGTCATTTAAGAAGCTACCTGAAAAATGAAGAGGCGTTTATTCCTGAAAGCCTTATTTTTATTTTTTTCATTTGGGAGAAAATAAGCAAAGTGAATGCAGCGAAGCAAAAATAAATGAATAAATAAATAATAATATTCCTTTTTACGGAGCGTGCGAGCAATGTTGTTATGATCAGTAAGGTACATTATATTGTGTCCAGTACAAAGTGGATGCTTAGAGCAACGGCTTGTTACAGTTATTTCCCATTACCGACATCCTCCGCATTCTCATACACCGCATTATATTGCGGGGGAACCGAGCTCGCCGCTTATAAGAATGTGTGCTCACTTAAGGCTGATGCTTCTCACGTTGTTTTCAATTGATGCACTTTTGAAAACTTCATGTAGCAAAAAAAAAAAAAAAACTTCTTTTAACATTTTTTTTTTTTTTTTGTTTATTTTAATACTTCAGCTTTTTTGGGGGGAGGAATAAAAAATCTTGCTGAAATATGGTCCCCCAGTCCTCAAACACCGTCCCGCTAACAGACCCTCTGCAACAAACCCCCCCTTCCCCAGCAACAATAGACCCCCAACAGCAACAATAGATACCCGAGGTGCCAGCGTCAATAGGCTCTCCAGTAGCCAGCAACGGTAGACCCCTCCCAGCAGCAATGAAACCCCCCCCCAGAAACAATAGATCTCCCACCAGCAACAAGAGACCACCCTGCAACAATTGATTCCCCTAGCAACAATAGATCTCCAGAGCCTCCAGTAGCCAGCATCAATAGACCCTCCAGCACAACCCAGCAGCACCCTTTGCATGAATTCAGTGTTAGATGTGCGGGAGGTGCTAGATCTGCGTTCCCTCGCTGCTGAAAAAAAGCCCTGTATATATGTAATAAATAAATATATTTTATACTGTATATATATATATATATATATATATGGCCTAGACTAAGAAGATTTCCAAGACCCTGAAACTGAGCTGCTGCACTGTGCCCAAGACCATACAGCGGTATAACAGGACAGGTTCCACGCAGAACAGGCCTCGCCATGGTCCACCAAAGAAGTTGAGGTCACGTGCTCAGCGTCATATCCAGAGGTTGTCTTTGGGAAATAGAGGTATGAGTGCTGCCAGCATTGCTGCAGAGGTTGTAGGGGTGGGGGGTCAGCCTGTCAGTGCTCAGACCATACGTCACACACTGCATCAAATTGGTCTGCATGGCTCTCGTCCCAGAAGGAAGCCTCTACTAAAGATGATGCACAAGAAATCCCACAAGCAGTTTGCTGAAGACAAGCAGACTAAGGACATGGATTACTGGAACCATGTCCTGTGTTCTGATGAGACCAAGATGAACGTAGATGGTGACAAGCGTGTGTGGGGGCATCCAGGTGAGGAGTACAAAGACAAGTGTGTCTTGTCTACAGTCAGGCATGGTGGTGGGAGTGTCATGGTCTGGGGCTGCATGAGTGCTGCCGGAACTGGGGGGCTACAGATCATTGAGGGGACCATGAATGCCAACATGTACTGTGACATACTGAAGCAGAGCATGATCCCCTCCCTTCAGAGACTGGGCCGCAGGGCAGTATTCCAACATGATAACCACCCCAAACACACCTCCAACACCACCACTGCCTTGCTAAAGAAGCTGAGGGTAAAGGTGATGGACTGGCCAAGCATGTCTCCAGACCTAAACCCTATTGATCATCCGTGGGACATCCTCAAACGGAAGGTGGAGGGGCGCAAGGTCTCCAACATCCACCAGCTCTGTGATGTCATCATGGAGGAGGGGAAGAGGACTCCAGTGGTGACCTGTGGACAACTCCATGCCTAAGAGGGGTTGTACTGACTTCTGTTTCCAGCGGTTTAGACATTAATGGCTGTGTGTTGAGTTATTTTGAGGGGACAGGAAATTTACACTGTTATACAAGCTGTACACTCACTACTTTACATTGTAGACAAGTGTCATTTCTTCAGTGTTGTCACATGAAAAGATAGAAGAAAAGATTTACAAAAATGTGAGGGGTGTACTTACTTTTGTGAGATACTATGTATGTATATATATATATATATATATATATATATATATATATATATATATATATATATATATATATATAAAATATATACTCACTTTCCACTTTATTGGTTACACCTGTTCAATGGCTTGGTAACACAAATTGTTATTCAGCCAATCACGTGGCAGCAACTCAGTGCATTTAGGCATCTAAATAAGGTGAAGACAACTTGCTGGAGTTCAAATCGAGCATCAGAATGGGGAAGAAAGGGGATTTAGGTGAATTTGAACGTGGTATAGTTGTTGGTGGCAGACGGGCCGGTCTGAATATTTCTGGAGTTTTCATACACAACCATCTCTCGGGGGTTTACAGAGAATGGCAGGAGAAAGAGAAAATATCCAGTGAGCGGCAGTTGTGTGGAGGAAAATGCCTTGCTGATGTCAGAGAAGAATGTGTGGTTCCAGATGATAGAAAGGCAACAGTAACTCAAATAACCTCTCGTTACAACCAAGGTATGCAGAACACCATCTCTGAACACACAACACATTGAAACTTGAAGCAGATGGGCTATAGCAGTAGAAGACCACACCGGGTGCCACTCCTGAAAACCGAGGATCACCAAAATTGGACAATAGAAGATTGGAAAAACTTTGCCTGGTCTGATGAGTCTGGATTTCAGCTGCGACATTCAGGTGGTAGGGACAGAGTTCGGCGTAAACAATATGAAAGCATGGATCCATCCTTCCTTGTATCATCGGCTCAGGCTGGTGGTGGGGGTGTAATGGTGTGGAGGATGGGATATCACCGGTTCAGGCTGGTGGTGGGGGTGTAATGGTGTGGGGAATGGGGTATCACCGGTTCAGGCTGGTGGTGGGGGTGTAATGGTGTGGGGGATGGGGTATCACCGATTCAGGCTGGTGGTGGGGGTGTAATGGTGTGGGGGATGGGGTATCACCGGTTCAGGCTGGTGTTGGGGGTGTAATGGTGTGGGGGATGGGGTATCACCGGTTCAGGCTGGTGGTGGGGGTGTAATGGTGTGGGGGATGGGGGATGGGGTATCACTGGTTCAGGCTGGTGGTGGAGTTGTAATGGTGTGGGGGATGGGGTATCACCGGTTCAGGCTGGTGGTGGGGGTGTAATGGTGTGGGGGATGGGGTATCACCATTTCAGGCTGGTGGTGGAGGTGTAATGGTGTGGAGGATGGGGTATCACCGGTTCAGGTTGGTGGTGGGGGTGTAATGGTGTGGGGAATGGGGTATCACCGGTTCAGGCTGGTGGTGGTGGTGTAATGGTGTGGGGGATGGGGGATGGGGTATCACCGGTTCAGGCTGGTGGTGGGGGTGTAATGGTGTGGGGGATGGGGTATCACCGGTTCAGGCTGGTGGTGGAGGTGTAATGGTGTGGGGGATGGGATATCACCGGTTCAGGCTGGTGGTGGGGGTGTAATGGTGTGGGGGATGGGGTATCACCGGTTCAGGCTGGTGGTGGAGGTGTAATGGTGTGGAGGAATATTTTCTTGGCACACTTTGGCCCCCTTAGTACCAATTGATCATGGTTTAATCACCACGGTCTACCTGAATATTGTTGCTGACCATGTCCATCCCTTTATGACTACAGTGTCCCCATCTTCTGATGGCTCCTCCCAGCAGGATAATGCACCATGTCACAAAGCTCCAATCATCTCGCCACTGGACAATGAGGTCCCTGTCCTCCAATGGCCTCCACACTCACCACATCTCATCCAATAGAGCACCTTTGGGATGCGGTGGAACAGGAAATTGGTATCATGGATGTGCAGCCGACAAATCTGCAGCAACTGTGTGATGCTATGATGTCACTATGGAGCAAAATCTCTGAGGAACGTTTCCAACACCTTGTTGTACCTATGCCACCAAGAATGAAGGCCAAAGGGGGTCCAACCCATTACTAGCATATGTACTGAAAAAAGTGGCCGGTGAATGTATGTTGTCATAACCATAAATGAATTACGTTAGGTGGATCCAATCAAACACACTGCCTTTTACTGGCACAGAATGTCAGTAAGTCATACCAGTAATTGGTAATAAAATATCTCTAGAGGTTCCGGCTTTCGTTGAGTTATTTTCCTGTCATGTAGGTTTCTCTTGTGAAACTGACCTTGCCTGACATTTGGTCCCTCTTCGCCAGTCTCCGCTATTGGCCTGGTTCTTTAGAGCCTTGGATCTCATGTTTGGTGACCCTGAACTCTAGACTTTAATGCTATTTTCTGTAATCCACACGGGGGCCCCCCGCTGTATGAGCGCAGCTCATGTCCGCTCCTTGGTGGGACCTCTCGTGAACTTCATACCGAGATCAACTTTATTACAGATAACGCCAAGGCCTTCGTGTGTCGCTAAACTGATTTCTTCTAAGTCTCATTCCTTTTGTACATACAGCGAATATACTACACGGAAGTTCATGCTTTGAATCTTGAAAGCTAAGCGTCAATTAAACGTAACCATTTGGGGGCGTGGCTAGCGCGCAATAGGAATGGACGCCTGATCCAGGAGCTCCACTCCAGCGCAGGGACATCGCACTCACCGAGGCGGCGATTTTCGCCCACAGACACACGGGACCGGAGCTAAGCTCATCCCCAACACCGGAGGATGACTCGCAAGCGGGCCAGTGCAGCGCAGCCGAAGAAAATGAGGGATTTCTTCCACACTGTGGGCCGAGCGAGCCAAGATGGCGCCGGCGCCAACTCTCCGTTGTCTGCAGACGGCTCCCCTCCTGCAACGCCGAGCCCGAGATCCGACGGAGGATCACAGCGGCACTCTCCGGCTGCTTCAACCCCTCTTTCATGCAGTCCTGCCAAATCAAGACCTCGCTTGATGGATGAGCCTCTAGGGGAGAAGGTTAGTGCAATCAATAGTTCCCTAGAAGACACAAGGGAGCTTGCTGACACCATTAACTCCTTCCCAACCACAAGCCAGCCTATCACAGACACAACACTTAAAGACATGCTGATCTCTCTGCGAGGCTCACTACACTCAGACCTTATGGAATGCATGCGGAATTTTAAAACTGAAGTGACTGAGTTGGGGACCAGAGTAGATCATGTTGAGAAAAAAATGGGTGAATATGCAAACTCATATAATACCCTAGTTGACTCCCATAACGATCAGGCCGAGGAAGTGGCCTGGCTTAAAAACAAACTCGCGGACCTCGAGGACCGGTCGCGTAGAAATAATGTCAAACTGCGAGGGGTACCAGAATCTGTTTTGCCGAACCACCTGCAGCAGTATGCCAAAGACCTCATGATGGCGTTTCTCCCCTCAGCTCCACCTGCCGAACTGGTCATAGACAGAATTCATCGCCTGCCTAAGCCGTCTCACCTCTCGGACAATGTCCCTCGAGACGTCCTGATGAGGGTCCACTTTTACCATATAAAAGACCAACTCATGACGGCCTACCGTAGGAACCCCAACCCCCCGGAGCAATACTCCACTTTGCAACTTTTTGCGGATCTCTCGCAACACACGATGCAACAACGCAAGTCCCTTCTTTCGATTACCAAGGCTCTTAGAAACCACAGCATTGTGTACAGATGGGGATATCCCACCAAAATTATTGCCACGCGTGATGGCAAAACCTCTGTGATAGCAACATTGGAAGAGGGTCTGGCCCTGCTCCGGTCCTGGGATATCCTGCCAGCCCAGGTTCCTGACACTAACTCTGCCGCCCAAGGGGTGAACACTAGCGACACCTGGCAGGTAGTATCTCGCAAAAAGCATACGAAGAAACCTGCTGTTTAGCTGCCTCGATCTCAATATTCCGAGTGAAACGACGAGATCCCTTGCGCTCTGGAGCTCAAAGACCCATGTTTTACCCCCCCCCCGTTTATATGTTTAAGCAGTATATCTGCCTACAGATTCCGGATGGAATCCACCTTTTTAGCTCTCTACCGACTTACCCTTTTGTTACTATCTGACTTTTGTTGCTCTTCTAACTACTTCTTTTATTTTTATTTACTACTTACTGGTGAATGGACTCGGAGAAATACCCATGGAGACGAACAGCCAACTCATCTTTTACAGCCTCATGGAGCGGACCTGGACCAACAAGGTACTTTATCAGCATCTCTCCCTTACCTGAAATATGTCTATTAAAATAACCTCTTTTAATGTGCGTGGCTTGAACCACCCTGCCAAACGAGCTTCGCTCTGGAAAGAGGCCTTCAGGCTCGGATCCGATGTCTTGTGTGTACAAGAAACGCATTGGTCCTCTCTGAGCGAACCCATCTTCAAACACAACAAATTTCCACATATCTTTAAAGCCTCTGCTCCTACCAAAAGAAAAGGAGTTCTAATTGCTATCAAAGACACCGTTTCTTTTACTCTTCAACAGTCTTTTATAGACCCGGAAGGTCGATATTTAATCATACTGGGTAGCTTCAATGACAAGCCCTACACTATAGTAAATGTCTACGCACCCAACACCCATCAAACACGTTTTCTGAGAAAACTTCTCCGGAAGGTGGATCTACTAAAAAAGGGCGACCTGATTCTATGCGGAGACTTCAATATCATTCCTGATCAGGTCATGGACACGACCTCCAAAACACAGCGCCCGAGAATTGCTCTACAACCTTTGCTCCACACTGAGGACTTGTATGATGTATGGCGCTGCCAACATTCTACTGAAAGAGACTATTCTTTTCACTCTCTTAGACACAACTCGTACTCGCGTATAGATTTAATTCTGACTGATAAGTTACTTCTTCTTCATACATGAAATTACATGGTCGGACCACGCCCCCGTGTCCATCACGGTGGACGGGGGGCGCCCTCTGACTCCTGCTAGTGTATGGCGGGCTAATCCCCGCCTCTTTCAACAACCACAACAGGTCTCTTGCCTAACTAAACATTTGCAAGAATTTTTCTCTTTTAATGCTACTCCTGATGTTAGTCCGTTTACCTTGTGGTGTGCCCATAAGGCTTTTATTAGGGGTATACTTTTACAAATGAGTGCAAGGGCAAAAAGGCAGAGGACACAGAGGCTGGACTCCTTGCTTTTGGAGATTAAATTATTAGAAGCCCAAAATAAATCCACGACTGCTACAAATCAGAGTGTTCTGCACAAATTGACCTCACTACGTTCGGATCTCAGGCTCCTACTGCTAGAGCAATACGATAAACACGTCCACTCGCTGAGATTATCACATTATTCATCTGGCAACCGGGCTGGTAAATTATTGGCCCAGAGGTTAAAAGATCGTAAAGCTAAAACCAAGATCCCCTTTCTTTTTCGTAAATCAGATCAGGGTAAATTATATGATCCTAGCGACATTGCAAACGCCTTTGCGGATTATTACGCCTCTCTGTACAATTTAAGAGATGACCCCTCCACCCCACAACCTACGGATCAGGACATCCAGAAATTTTTCACCGACCTCTCCCTCCCCTCCTTGACCAGTGATCAATTAGAGACCCTCAATTCGCCCCTTACGGAACCTGAGATCCGACGGGCCATCAAAACTCTTCCAAACGGCAAATCCCCGGGACCTGATGGTCTTCCGAATAGCTACTATAAGATCTTTTCCCAGACTCTCTCCCCAACTTTGAGAGAGGTCTACTCTGCTGCGGTGTCCTCTGCCTCGTTCCCTCCTGAAATGCTTAAAGCATTTATAGTCACTATCCCAAAACCCGGGAAGGACCCCACGACTCCAGCTAATTTTAGGCCTATCTCCCTCTTAAATACCGATGTAAAACTGTTTGCTAAGATCTTGTCCCATAGACTTCTTCCGATCCTGCCGTCACTGATTAAGCCGGAACAGACCGGGTTCACTAGGGGAAGGCAGGCGTCGGACGCTACTAGAAGAGTCGTTAATGTTCTGCATCACGCACATTCCTGTCGGACGCCTTCTCTGTTACTGTCTTTGGACGCGGAGAAGGCGTTCGACAGGATACATTGGGGATATATGTCCCAGACTCTTAGTAAGTTTGGGTTCTCGGGTCCTATCCTGTCGGCAATCCTGGCCTTGTACTCCTCCCCCTGTGCCCAAGTTTATACCTCCAACATACTCTCCACTCCTTTCACTATCTCTAACGGTACTAGGCAGGGCTGCCCTTTATCCCCTTCCATTTTCAACCTTCTCATAGAACCCCTTGCTGAAAAAATTAGAACACATTCCGACATTCACGGTTTTAAATTTCTTGACAAGTCCCACACCATTAGCTTATTTTCGGATGATATTATTCTTTTCCTGACCTCCCCACAGACCTCCCTCCTTCATGCGCATTCTATTCTTCATGACTTTAGCTGTATATCTTATTATAAAGTAAACTTCACAAAATCCCTTATTCTAGACCTTAACTTACCTCCCCAAATCCGAACCAGTCTCCAGAATAGTTTCCCCTATGCATGGGCAGAGTCTAGTATTTCTTACCTTGGCTTACAGCTAACGCCTGACCCACTTAATCTAGCAGATGCCAACTATATCCCCCTTATTGCTAAAATTGAAAAAGAGGCACAAAGACTGGCCAAGACAGAACTCACATGGTCTGGTAGACTGGCATCCTTTAAAATGCTCCTGCTCCCCCAGATTCTGTATGTGTTTCGCACATTGCCCATTCCTCTCAAAAATACACACCTGTTAGCGTTAAATGGCGTTCTTCGCAGATACATCTGGGGGGGCAGGAGGCCTAGGTGCCCTAGACACCTCCTAATCAAGCACAGATCGGTGGGGGGCATGGGTTTGATTGATCTTAAAGACTATTATAGGGCAGCCATGCTTACAGCACTTAGACATTGGATATCACCATCGCCAGATATACTCTGGTGCGACATAGAACGGGCTCTCAGCCCCACTACTGACCTGCGCATGCTCCTGCTGCTGGACATCTGGAGACCTCTCTCCTTGTGTCGACTTGCCCCTACTCTTCAGGCTTCGCTACTTGCATGGCGTGATCTTCAAAGATCAACCATTACAACTACTGAAGTCACAACACTCCCTGTCCCCATTGAGCTATTGTCTCACATGATTCCCAACACAGACTACTCGTCTTGGAAAACAAAAGGAATTTCTACAATTGAAGACCTGTATAGGGATAACTCACTCCATTCGTTCGTATCACTTAGAGCAGAGTTTAATCTGCCCCCTACAGACTTCTACCGGTTTCTACAAACTTCACATCTCCTTAACACTCTAGGATGCCCCCACGTTTCCGTACCGACCAACCTGTGGCATTTCTACACAAAAACCCCATCCCCAACCAAAGGTATCTCCCTTTTTTTACTCCACTTTCCAAAATAAACTTTTGTTTACCGACTCGCGGCCCTTCACTAAATGGTCAATAGACTTTAATAAAAGCTTTGATCCATGTGAATGGAAGAAAGCATTTCAAACGATCTATACAGCATCTCGATGTGTAAATCATTGGGAGCTTGCCCAAAAAATAGCCCTGAGGTGGTATCTGACGCCATATCTCTTAGCAAAGTTCTCACCGGCTAATTCCCCCTTATGCTGGAGGGGGTGTGGGGAGGTGGGCAATATTTCACACATGTTTTGGTTCTGCAGACACCTCTCCAGCTTTTGGGGCAGTGTGTTTCGATGTATCTCCAGTGTTACAGGAATCCTAACTCCGGTTAATCCTACATTGGCAGTTTTGAATTTGGGTATCGACCATTTCCCCCCTTTCTGCCGCTCTGTTGTCACACACATTCTACTGGCGGCTAGATTATCAATTACCAGAAATTGGAAATCCAACAAAACCCCCAACCTGTCAGAGGTGCTTAGCATTACCAGACAAAATTATGTGTATGAATCATTACTAGCTGGTAGAAGGGGGAACAGAGCAAGTTTTGACGACCAGTGGAAAGTCTGGGTCGACTGGTCTAAACAGCCCACGGATGTTTAGTTGTCTCCAATTGTTAATTATTAATGGTTACGTTGTATTTTAAGTTTGTTCTTGCACTTCCTTGCCAAGTTCTAGGGCAATAAGTAGCTTCTTTCCTCCTGATGTCCATCCACCAGATTACTGTTTCCGTTTTTCCTAATATTTCTTCTTCTTTTCCCTTATCTCTATTCTCTTTCTATTCTTTTGACCTTCGACTTATATGAGCATGACAAATAACCCTCTTTATGTGTACTGATGTTAATCTGTATCTATGATTATTCTTAAAGGTGGCACAGCCACGATTGTTTTGAAATCTACTCATTTCTTGTGTGATTTGCTATCTGTTATACTATATTCTGTATGTAAAATTTTCTTCAATAAAAACTAATTTAAAAAAAAAAAAAAAACGTAACCATTTGGCTGGCCAAAGACCAGAGCACTTTTTGCGAATTCGGCACTGCGTCGCTTTAACTGACAATTGCGCGGTCGTGCGACGTGGCTCCCAAACAAAATTGCCGTCCTTTTTTTTCCCCACAAATAGAGATCTCTTTTGGTGGTATTTGATCACCCCTGCGGTTTTTATTTTTTTGCGCTATAAACAAAAAATAGAGCGACAATTTTGAAAAAAAAAAAAACGCATTATTTTTTACTTTTTGCTATAATAAATATCCCCCAAAAATATATAAAAAAAAAATTTTTCCCTCGGTTTAGGCCGATACGTATTCTTCTACATATTTTTGGTATAAAAAAAAATCGCAATAAGCGTTTATTGATTGGTTTACGCAAAAGTTATAGCGTTTACAAAATAGGGGATAGTTTTATGGCATTTTATCAATATTAATTTTTTTTTTTAATTAGTAATGGTGGCGATCAGCGACTTTTATCGTGACTGCGACATTATGGCGGACAGATCGGACACTTTTGGTGTGATTTTGGGACCATTCACATTTATACAGCGATCAGTGCAATTAAAAAAGCATTGATTACTGTGTAAATGTGACTGGCACTAACCACTAGGTGGCAGTGTAGGGGTTAAGTGTGTCCTAGGGAGTGATTCTAACTGTGGGGGGGGAGGGGCTGTGTGTGACACGACACTGATCACCGCTCCGGATTACAGGGAGCGGTGATCAGTGACAGTATCACTAGGCAGAACAGGGAAATGCTTGTTTACATCAGCATCTTCCCCCATTCTTCCTTCAGTGACTGTTGCCACACTCGAGCCTCATGGCTAGCCTGTGAGTATGGGTGGATGTTACATCATTTCCCCTTAATAATTTTGTATTCCCATACCCAGTTCGACTCAGTCTTGATACCTTATACGTTATACTTTTTAGATAACCTGGTTGCATCTGCTCCTGATGAGTGATAATTAGGCTTGTGCAATTCGTTTCGTAACGAATCGAAATTCGGCAGAATTTTGCATTTTTCCGACATTCGGATGCATCCAAATGTCCGAATAAAAAAATAACGAATTACAACGAATACGAAAGAAATATAACGAATGAATTCGAATGGATTCGACATGATTCGGTAATTCTTTAAAGATCTAATGAAACAAAAGGTCAGCTCAAAGTAAATCTTATAGTCCAATCAGCTAATTAATTTTGTGCCGGAGGATGGATTACTGGCAAAGTGCATTCCTTAGAACTGAGTTAGAAGGGTGTTGTATTGTATTTGAGCCGAAGTACTAAATGATTTCAACCAAATTCGAAAATATTTCAACCGCATTCTAAATGATTTCAACATGATTCGACATTATTTCAACCGCATTGTCACGGTCGTTCCACCACCCCGGTCACCCAAGTAAGACTTACCCGCAGGTTCCCGGTACGAGGGGATCGTCGGTGCCTTCGGACGCGGGTTGGCGCTAACGAACGCACGCGAGTGCACATAGTCCCCAACAGGCGCACACGGGTGCGCGTTGACACGAGCGGGCGCACGCGGGTGCGCGACGAGCCGAACGGGCGTACGCGGGGTCACGAACGGGAGCACGGTCACCCGCGGGGGAACGTAGATGTACCGTGCGACCGTTCTTGGCGCCCAGTTGCCTACTTAAGGGACCTGCTCCTGCTCCTCTGTGCTGTCCCGTCTGCAGTGTTCCCGTGACTCCTGCTATCTGTTCCTGTGTGTTTGTTCCTGATTCTGTACCCGGCCTGTTCCTGGACTTTGCCTGTTTGCCGCCTGCCTCCGACCCTTTGCCTGATTGACCACGCTTCTGCCTTCTGCCTTGTACCTCTGCTGCCCGATTGTTGCCGACCCAGCTCGTTCCTGACTACTTCTGCCAGTCCGCCTACGGACCTGCTCTGACTACTACTTCCGCAGCTCCTGCCTGTTCGCCTGTGCCAGCCGTCCAGCAGTTCCTGTCCAGCATCCTGCGCTGGTTGCACCTTCCGCTCCGGTCCACCATCTGCTCCGGTCTCTTCTACCAGCTGACCAGTCTGGCACTTGTGCCCTCCGGACTCCTGAATCCCTGTTCCCATCTCCAGGGGCTCTCGAGCCGGGGCTTACGAGGCGCCGCTCCCTGCACGCTTGGGCTCTCCAACCAGGTACGTGACAGTACGGGACAGCCATGTCCGAGCCCTCGCAGGGAGCGTCTCCGATGGATGAACTGTGCCACCATCTAGCCGGCCTCACCCAGGCCGTGAAGAACCTGCAAGAGGGTTATGGTCGTTTGGAGGAACGGGTTCAAGCCCTATCTGCCGCAGCTCCAGTTGCCTCCGGATCTCCAGGTCCCCCTTCAGTGGTCATGTTGCCGCCAGAGCCAAGGGTCCCTACACCAGACCGTTTTTCCGGTAACCGGAATAAGTTTAGGGCCTTCCGGAATTCCTGCGAGCTCTTCTTCGCCCTTCAGCCCCGGACCTTTTCTCTTGAGGCTACGAAAGTAGGGTTCGTTATCTCCTTACTTACCGACGAACCCCAGGCCTGGGCACATCGCCTCCTTGAACGAAAAGACCCCTGTCTGGACTCCTTAGATGTCTTCTTCCAAGCCATGTCTCGTCTTTATGAGGACCCCCAGCTCGCAGCCACCGCAGAAGCGGCTTTGCATGCATTCCAGCAAGGTCGCAGGCCAGTAGAGGACTACGTGTCTGAGTTCAGGCGCTGGAGCGCCGACACAGAGTGGAACAGCTCAGCTCTCCGTTACCAGTTCCGCATGGGACTCTCGGAGGCTTTGAAGGACGAACTGGCCCGTGTAGGAGCTCCTGAGACCCTGGAAGCGCTCATCGACCTCTCTGTCCAGATCGATAGGCGGTTAAGAGAGCGTCGTCTGGAGCGCTCTTCTTCCACCTCTCGCCCAGTCTGGATGATGCCACGGGTTCCAAGTGCCAATCCACCGGTTCTTCCTGGTCCTTCTTCTCCGGATTTATCGGAACCCATGCAGCTGGGATTACTACATTCACCTCTGACCCCCGAAGAGCGCCAACGCCGAAGATCTGGTAACCTGTGCCTCTACTGCGGAGGATCTGGACATTATGTTCGCACTTGCCCCGCCAAGTCGCGTAAGTGCCTGCTTATACCTCCCGCCTCTCCTCCTACTCCGCCTAGTACCAGTACCATCTCTCACCTGGCTGTGCCTCTTCTTTTACAGTTCTCCGGCAAGACTATCCGCGTCAACGCGATCATTGACTCTGGGGCCTGTAGCGGTTTTATGGACCTATCCTTCGCCCTGAGAAACAACATTCCCCTTCGGCCCAGGGCCAAGGAACTTCCAATCTATTTGGCCGACGGTTCCTCTCTGAGATCCGGACCTGTAACCCAGGAAACATCTCCCCTTCTTGTCACCATCACGGGGGACCACCAGGAGCACCTGTGTCTGGACATTATCGAGTCTCCTCTCTTTCCCATAATTCTTGGCATACCCTGGTTGAAGGCCCACAATCCCCTGATAAACTGGTTCACTGGAAAGATCGAGTTTCCATCTGCCTATTGTCATCAGTATTGCCTTCCAGCCATCAAGACGGACCCTCCTTCCCTGCTCTGCTTGGAGACAGACACCGAAACCCGACTGGCAGTGCCCGAAGTCTATCACCAATTTTTGGATGTTTTTAGTAAGAAGGGCGCAGAGACTCTACCTCCCCACAGACTATATGATTGCCCGATAGACTTGCTTCCGGGAGCGGAGATTCCCTTCGGGAGAATCTTTCCCCTATCTGAGACCGAGCTGGGAGCTCTAAAGACCTACCTGGATGATAATTTAAAGAAGGGCTTTATCCAACCTTCCACTTCCCCGGCAGGTGCAGGGATTTTCTTCGTCCAGAAGAAGGATCACTCCCTACGACCATGTGTAGACTACCGGGCACTCAATAAGGTTACTGTGAAAAACCGCTACCCTCTACCGTTGGTGCCTGAATTGTTCCAGAGACTGGGGTCGGCTAGGGTGTTCTCCAAGCTGGATCTGCGGGGCGCCTACAACCTGGTCCGTATCCGCAAAGGCGATGAGTGGAAGACCGCCTTTCGTACCCGCTTCGGGCATTATGAGTATCTCGTCATGCCCTTTGGACTCTGTAATGCCCCTGCTACATTCCAGCATTTCGTCAATGATGTCTTCAGAGAGTACTTAGACCTGTTTGTTGTTATATACCTTGACGATATACTAATCTTTTCTTCCTCCTTAGCCGAACACCGGGAGCATGTGAAGATTGTCCTGGCTCGTCTCCGTCTCCATGGCCTGTACGCCAAACCGGAGAAGTGCGTCTTCGAGCAACAGAGCATTCAATTCTTGGGCTTGATCATTTCCGTAAAAGGAATAGAAATGGATCCCCAGAAAGTCTCAGCCATCCTAGACTGGCCTGCTCCCTCGGACCGGAAAGGGGTCCAACGGTTCGTGGGATTTGCCAATTTCTATAGAAAGTTTATCAGAGGATTTTCATCCATTATCTCCCCCATCACGGAGCTGACCAAACAGGGTCAAAGATTCCTGTGGACTCCCAAGGCGCAAGAAGCCTTTGAAACCCTGAAGAAACTATTTGTTTCAGCTTCGATCCTGAGACACCCCGACGCCACGCTGCCCTATATCCTGGAGGTAGATGCCTCGGAAGTAGCCGTTGGGGCGGTATTATCCCAGAGACAGGGGCCTAAGTCACTTTTGTACCCAGTGGCCTTTTTCTCCCGTAAGCTCTCAGAAGCTGAGCGGAACTACGACGTCGGAGACCGGGAATTACTGGCAATCAAGGCGGCGTTGGAGGAATGGCGCTACCTCCTTGAAGGTGCTTCCCACCCGATCCTGGTTTATACGGACCACAAGAACCTGGAGTATCTTAAATCTGCCAAACGACTGAAGCCAAGACAGGCCCGGTGGGCACTTTTCTTTTCCAGGTTCGTGTTCCATATCACGTACAGGCCCGGGTCGAAGAACGTGAAGCCCGATGCTCTTTCCCGGATGTACAATGAGCCAGTGTTATCTCCTACGCCAGACACCATTCTTCCCCCAGGAAACTTTCTCCTGCTCCAAGAAGATCTCTTGTCCCGAATTAAACAGGCCTCCAGTGATCCGGCTCTATCTTCTGACACCTCTTTAACCTCCAAGGACGGTCTTCTCTGGCACCAGGATAGAATCTTTGTCCCCCAGGAGTTACGTACTGCGGTCCTCAGCTCCTGCCACGACCACCCATTGGCCGGTCACTTTGGGGCATTCAAAACCTTAGACTTACTTCAACGCACGTTTTGGTGGCCCCAGATGAAGAAACACTGCAGGGAATATGTAGAAGCGTGTACCACCTGCATTAGGAATAAGGGGAGTAAGTCGAAGGTTTGGGGCTTGCTGAGGCCATTACCCATCCTGGATAGGCCGTGGAAGATGATATCCATGGATTTTATCGTGGAACTGCCCCCCTCTGAAGACTTTTCCTCGATTCTGGTGGTGGTGGACAGATTTACTAAAATGGCTCACTTCTTACCCATGAAGGGGACTCCATCGGCCACAGAGATGGCCAGGACTTTTATTAAAGAAGTAGTAAGGCTCCACGGCATTCCTGCTGACATCACCTCTGACAGGGGAGTTCAATTCACGTCCAGGTTTTGGAAGGCTCTCTGTGGGGCCCTGAAAATTGAGCTTCGCCTATCTTCGGCCTACCACCCTCAAACTAACGGCCAGACCGAGAGAACCAACCAAACGCTGGAGCAGTATCTGCGTTGCTTCTCTTCCTTCTCCCAGGACGATTGGGTATCGCTTCTACCTTTAGCGGAATTTGCATATAATAATTCCGTCCATTCGGCCACCAAGCAGTCCCCCTTCTTTGCAAACTTCGGTTTCCACCCACTTTTTCTGCCCGGTAATCTTCCTGAGTGTTCAGTACCGGCGGTCCAGGAGGACCTTAACTTCTTCAGGAATAATAACAGGATCCTTCAAGAAACGCTGGCTAAAACCCAGGAACACTATAAGGAAGTCTTCGATAGGAAGAGAAGGGGCGAACTTAACCTCCAGGTCGGGGACCAGGTCTGGCTGTCTACGTTAAACTTGAAGTTGGCCTGCCCTTCCAGGAAGCTGGGTCCGAAGTTTGTGGGTCCATTCCCCATTCTGAGGAAACTAAATGAAGTAGCCTTTGAGCTGAAACTCCCGGGGTCATTCCGGATCCACCCGGTTTTTCATGTTTCATTGCTCAAGCCTGCGGTTCCGGACCCCTTTGCCGACCGGAGTACCAACCCCCCAGAACCCGTGATGATTGATGGGGAATTGGAATTTGAGGTTGAAGCTATCTTGGATTGCAGGAGGAGACGTAACCAGACCCAGTTTCTGGTTAAATGGAGGGGATATGGCCCTGAGGAGAATTCATGGGAACCGGAGTCCAACCTGCATGCCGAAAGACTAATCCATGCCTTCAAAAGAACTCACCCGGATAAGATGGCACAGTTGGGCATCCGGAGGTTGCCCCTTGGGGGGGGGGGCAATGTCACGGTCGTTCCACCACCCCGGTCACCCAAGTAAGACTTACCCGCAGGTTCCCGGTACGAGGGGATCGTCGGTGCCTTCGGACGCGGGTTGGCGCTAACGAACGCACGCGAGTGCACATAGTCCCCAACAGGCGCACGCGGGTGCGCGTTGACACGAGCGGGCGCACGCGGGTGCGCGACGAGCCGAACGGGCGTACGCGGGTACGCGGGGTCACGAACGGGAGCACGGTCACCCGCGGGGGTACGTAGACGTACCGTGCGACCGTTCTTGGCGCCCAGTTGCCTACTTAAGGGACCTGCTCCTGCTCCTCTGTGCTGTCCCGTCTGCAGCGTTCCCGTGACTCCTGCTATCTGTTCCTGTGTGTTTGTTCCTGATTCTGTACCCGGCCTGTTCCTGGACTTTGCCTGTTTGCCGCCTGCCTCCGACCCTTTGCCTGATTGACCACGCTTCTGCCTTCTGCCTTGTACCTCTGCTGCCCGATTGTTGCCGACCCAGCTCGTTCCTGACTACTTCTGCCAGTCCGCCTACGGACCTGCTCTGACTACTACTTCCGCAGCTCCTGCCTGTTCGCCTGTGCCAGCCGTCCAGCAGTTCCTGTCCAGCATCCTGCGCTGGTTGCACCTTCCGCTCCGGTCCACCATCTGCTCCGGTCTCTTCTACCAGCTGACCAGTCTGGCACTTGTGCCCTCCGGACTCCTGAATCCCTGTTCCCATCTCCAGGGGCTCTCGAGCCGGGGCTTACGAGGCGCCGCTCCCTGCACGCTTGGGCTCTCCAACCAGGTACGTGACACGCATTCAAAATTATTTTGTGACCCGAATTTAGGGCCATGTATCTCGGGGTCACTTGGTGCTAGAAACTCCAAATTTGGATATGTTGTAGTGCTAGTACTATTGTGTTTTGCATACCAAATTTGGGGTTTCTAGCTATAAGTGACCCCGAGATATGTGGCCCCAAAATCGGGTCACAAAATGTTATTAGTTATTCGAGCAGAGAATGACATTTTGCGACCCGATTTCGGGGCCACATATCTCGGGGTCACTTATACATAGAAACCCCAAATTTGGTATGCAAACACAATAGTACTAGCACTACAACATATCCAAATTTGGAGTTTTTAGCACCAAGTGACCCCGAGATACATGGCCCTAAAGTCGGGTCACAAAATATTTTCGAATGCGGTTGAAATAATGTCGTATCATGTTGAAATCATTTCGAATGCGGTTTAAATATTTTCGAATTTGGTTGAAATCATTTAGTACTTCTAATTTTGTGCCGGAGGATGGATTACTGGCAAAGTGCATTCCTGAGAACTGAGTTAGAAGGGTGTTGTATTGTATTTGAGCCGAAGTACTAAATGATTTCAACCAAATTCGAAAATATTTCAACCGCATTCGAAATGATTTCAACATGATACGACATTATTTCAACCGCATTCGAAAATATTTTGTGACCCGACTTTAGGGCCATGTATCTCGGGGTCACTTGGTGCTAAAAACTCCAAATTTGGATATGTTGTAGTGCTAGTACTATTGTGTTTGCATACCAAATTTGGGTTTTCTAGCTATAAGTGACCCCGAGATATGTGGCCCCAAAATCGGGTCGCAAAATGTTATTAGTTATTAGAGCAGAGAATGACATTTTGCGACCCGATTTCGGGGCCACATATCTCGGGGTCACTTATATATAGAAAACCCAAATTTGGTATGCAAACACAATAGTACTAGCACTACAACATATCCAAATTTGGAGTTTCTAGCACCAAGTGACCCCGAGATACATGGCCCTAAAGTCGGGTCACAAAATATTTTCGAATGCGGTTGAACTAATGTCGAATCGTGTTGAAATCATTTCGAATCCGGTAGAAATATTTTCGAATTTGGTTGAAATATTTTCGAATGTGGCCGATTTTTCGAATTCGGTAGAAAACTAAACGAAATCCGAAAACGAAATTTAAGGAAGTTAACGAATATAACTAAACGAAATGAATGAATTAACAAATTAAAACGAAACGAAACTAAACAAATTTTTTTCCTTTTTTGCATGTCTAGTGATAATCAGCGACGAAACGCACCGGGATACGGATCCCATACCAATGCGTTCTCTATTCAGAGCAACATTTAGATATGTATCGTCACATGTTTGACCTATGCCTACCAGATACTTCTTTTTTTATTATTATGTTATCAACAACTTATGATTTTAGAAATTGATCTGTGAGCTACCATGAAGTACTATGCCCTTGCATTGATGTGTATTCTCATTATGTGAATATATATATATATATATATATATATATATATATATATATATATATATATATATATATGAAATTGACAACATACTTTTTTTTATGTGTGTACCAGTTTCAACCTATTTAGGGTTTTATGCAATAAACGTGTCTACAAAGTTACAGTTTGTTACTTATTCCCATATTGGATGTTTCATTTAAAGTCCCAAACCCTTTCCTTGTGTCTTCTCAAAAACGAGGGATGGAGTTAATATTGACTTATACCTCATAGACTTCATCTAAAGTTCCACAGTTCTTCTCTGTCTCATGTATAGTATAGGATGCACTCAAAACTTGGTCAGGGCTCCTTTTGCATGAAATGCTGCATCGATGTGGCGTGGCATGGAGGCGATCAGCCCGTGGTACTGCTGAGGTGTTGTGGAAGCCCAGGTTGCTTTGATAGCGACCCATACTAATTTATCTGAAGGCCAGGGACAGTCAGATTGGAGTGGGGTGGGTTGGGGGCTAGATGATGCTGGACATCTTCAGGAAATAAAGCTCTATCTGACTTGCTGCAGCTTCTAATGAACACTGTGAGATGCTCACAGTGTGGCAGTGAAATCAGTGGAGACAGGAGAGGAGACAGGAGAGGAGCCTGTAAATCTGTCCAAGGGAAGGCCAGATGTCAGAGACATCAAAGTGCATTCGTAAAAACGTTACCTGCGGTTATCGGAAGTATGTTGGGTAGCTTCTCCTGAATCATCAGCAGCAACCTCCCAGAATACAGCTGGAGGAGGAGGTACCCGGAATCTCCGGACAGCTTGGTGGACAAAAGAAGACTGTCGCTGTTCCACGTCCGGAACTGGAAACTGACCGCCAGATCGTCCAGCTGCGGCGTGCCGGGCAGGAGGAGGTAGCTGGTGCTGGGGCTGGTGAAGGTGATGGGGATGATGTGGGGTTCAGAGCAGGAAAAGGTGATATTCCCCTAAAAGAAAAAAAAAAAAAAAGGATATTGCAACAAAATGCAACAAATGTTTACACTTGATTTTAAATTTTTTCGAACACACATTAAAAATAATCATTAAAATCAAAAAAAAATGTATTTTGTTTTGCTAGAAAATTACTTTTACCACCTCCCCAAACAGTTATTTATTTCCTGAAAGCAGAGGCCTTGTAGAATAAAATGGTGGCAGCTGAATTTTTTTTTTTTATGTCGAATAATATTTGTTTACCAAACAAACAAATAAAATAAAATATAACAATTTTAGTACACAAAAATACAATATTATGCCCAATTTTTGGGTAAAATAAAAAAGATCAGATTACACTGAGTAAATAGATACCAAACATGTCAACATTTTTTTTTTTTTTTTTTGTTTTACTATGATTTAATTATTTTAACACTTCCTTTTTATTTATTTTTTTAATTTATCTTTATTGCTATTAAAATTGATGTACTTTGTTTCCCACAAATAAAGCTTTCTATTGGTGGTATTTGATCACCTCTGCGGTTTTTATTTTTTGCGCTATAAACAAAAAAAAAGAGACAATTTTGAAAAAAAGGCAATATTTTTTTTCTTTTTGCTATAATAAATATCCCCAAAAAATATATTAAAAAAAATATCTTCATCAGTTTAGGTCGATATGTATTCTTCTACATATTTTTAGTAAAAAAAACCCGCAATAAGCGTATATTGATTGCTTTGGGCAAAAATTATTGTGTCTACAAAATAGGGGATAGATTTATGGCATTTTTATTATAATTATTATTTTTTTTATTAATAATGGCGGCATTCTGTGATTTTTATTGTGATTGCGACATTGCGATGGACAGATCGGACACACTATTTTGGGACCATTGGCACTTGTACAGCGATCAGTGCTATAAAAATGCACTGATTACTGTGTAAATGTCACTGGCAGGGAAGGGGTTAAACACTAGGGGGCACTCAAGGGGTTAAATGTGTTCCCTCAGGTTGTTCTAACTGTAGGGGGGGGGGGAGGCTCACTAGAACATGACAGAGATCACTGGGAGCAGTAGATCCCTGTCATGTTGCTAGGCAAAACAGGGAAATGCCTTGTTTACATAGGCAGCTCCACGTTCTGCCACTCCGTGGCACGCCCCGCGAGCCGCTGATGATGCGGTGACGTACGGGTATGCCGCTTTGCGCACCTGTGCCACTTTGCCGACATATATCGGCGCGAGACGCTCGGCAAGTGGTTAATAAAGTCATGTTCAGGCCGGATCGTCCAAAACGCGTTGTTTTTATGGTTGTATTTCACGTTGCACAATTAAGGACAACAGCTTGCTGACTGATGATGCCATGTCAGATGAAGCCATGCCCTGCCTCCTCTCTCTCCTTATTGGCTCACTGGCTGTGATTGACTGCTGCCTCAGCCAATGAGTAGGGGGAGTCCCTGGAGAGCCAAGGTTCTCCTGCACATCGCTGGATCGTGATGGGGCTCAAGTAACTATTGGGGGGGGGGGGGTGAGCTGCTGCACACAGAAGGTTTTTTTTTATCTTAATGCATTAAGGTAAAAAAAACTTCTACCTTTGGAACCACTTTAATAAATATATTGCTAATTTTATACAAGTGTGTGTTTAATAAACTGGGCAATTGGGTAGTTACAAATATACAGGGATCAGCCACCACTTTTCCTATGAATCTCCAGGCCAGTCCCTCAGTGTACCTCCCCTCCCCCATCTTGAATTGGCTCCGCCTCCAACTACTTCCAGAAAATACTCCCCCCCCAGCTCCCATTGAGTTTGGACCTTGGTGAACTCCTGCAGACTTCATGCCCCAAAGCTCCCGATGAGCCGGGACCTCTATGAACTCTTGCAACCTCAGCTATTCTGCACCAAAAGAGCAGCAGCCCTTCAGGCTGGGATCTTCTCCTCCTGGATGAGAACACTGTTGCTCCAGGCCTTAGATGATTTATGCCCTCATCAGCCACCTACTGGGCACTCCACCCACCCAGGGATTGGCTGAGCCGGACCTAATATTTAGGGGGGGAGGGGCTGTGGGTCTGTCTCTTCCAGCCCCCTACATTCTAGAACCTACTAGAAGGCGGGGAGAAGTGGCTGAGCCTTCAGTTAGCGAGACCCAAAACGAATCACACACCACTTCCATGTTCTAAGCCCCTGTACACACGGTCGGACATTCTGCCAACCAAATCCGTCGGATTTTGTCCGTCGGATTTTGCCTGTCGGATCTTGTCCGAAACTGTTGCATACACACGGTCGGACTAAGTTGTCGAAAAATCCGATCATTCAGAACGTGATGACGTAATTTCCTTACGACGGGACTACGTTCAGGCTAGTAGCCAATAGCTTTGATGTAGGAATTTGATCTGAGCATGCGTGGCACTTGGTCCGATCAAAATTCTCTACACATGATCGGAGTATGTCCGATCGAACCAGTTGGTCGGGAAATATTTCCAACATGTTGGAAAATTGGGTCCGACGTATATTCCGATGGAATCAGTCCGATGCATACCACACACAGTCGGATTATCCGACAACACGGTCCGATAGGACACATTCCAACGGATTCTCCGACCGTGTGTACAAGGGCTTAGGCCGCGTACACACGGGCGGACTGTTCGCTCAACTTTGTCCGCTGAACAGTGTTTCAGCGGACAGTCCGCCCGTGTGTGGGCTTTCAGCGGACAGTTTCAGCGGGCAGTTTGACGGACAAAGTCTTTCGGAAATTCCGAAAAACTGTCCGCTGAAACTTGGTTTGAGCGAACAGTCCGCCCGTGTGTAGGCTACTTTCGAAATGAGCAAACTGTTCCCGCTCGGAGGGAAGTCTGCTCATTTTGAGCGCGTGTGCAGGTAGGCGGGGCCCGCGACGGAAACGTCGCGGGCTCCGCCGCCTGGAATGGACTTAAAGGGGAACCCCAACGCCGAAAAAAATCGGCGTGGGGGTCCCCCCAAAGTCCACAACAGACCCTTGTCCGAGCACGCTACCCGGCCGGCCAGGAAAGGGGGGCGAGCGAGCGCGCCCCCCCTCCTGAGCCGTACCAGGCCGCGTGCCCTCAACATGGGGGGTGCCTTGGGGAAGGGGGGGCCGCGCGGCCCCCCCACCCCAAAGCACCTTGTCCCCGGTCTTCTGTCGCCGCCGCCTTTTCTTCTTCTTCTTCTTCTTCTTCTTCTTCTTCTTCTTCTTCTTCTTCTTCTTCTTCTGGAGATGTTGACACGTCGCTCTCTCCGGCCGGAATGCCGGAGAGAGCGACTTATATAGTGCCAATGGGGCGGTGTCACATGGTATATGTCACATGGGTTGGTCACATGGGTTGATGTCACATGGTGACCCCGCCCCCTTACAATGTCATAGTCCCCATGTGACATCAACCCATGTGACCAACCCATGTGACATATACCATGTGACACTGCCCCATTGGCACTATATAAGTGGCAGCACAGCGTGGCTCTGGCATTCCGGCCAGAGAGAGCGATGTGTCAACATCTCCTGGAGAAGAAGAAGAAGAAGAAGAAGAAGAAGAAGAAGAAGAAGAAGAAGAACAAGAAGAAGAAGAAGAAGAACGGAAGGCGGCGACAGAAGACCGGGCCACCGCCTGTAAAAGAGCTATAAGAAGGCGCGGTGGCTCGGCAGAAGAACCGAAGAGGGGGGACAAGACCCCCGAAGTCGGGAGAAGAGGCCGGCGGCGGGGAGGAAGAAAGCCGGACTCCTCCGCTAGCAAAAGAGCTACACGAAGATAGCGGAGGAGTCTGGCGAGAAGACCCCCGAAGACGGAAGACCCCCGGAGCTGTGCAATAAAATATTTTTTCTCGTGTGTTGTGTTTTTTTTTTGGGTACTTTTATTTTACAGGTGAATGGGTAGGGGTACATTGTACCCCATACTCATTCACATAGGGTGGGGGGCCGGTATCCGGGGGCCCCCTTCTTAAAGGGGGCTCCCGGATTCCGATAAGCCCCCCGCCCGCAGACCCCGACAACCAACGGCCAGGGTTGTCGGGAAGAGGCCCTTGTCCTCATCAACATGGGGACAAGGTGCTTTGGGGTGGGGGGGCCGCGCGGCCCCCCCTTCCCCAAGGCACCCCCCATGTTGAGGGCACGCGGCCTGGTACGGCTCAGGAGGGGGGGCGCGCTCGCTCGCCCCCCCTTTCCTGGCCGGCCGGGTAGCGTGCTCGGACAAGGGTCTGTCGTGGACTTTGGGGGAACCCCCACGCCGATTTTTTTCGGCGTTGGGGTTCCCCTTTAAGTCCATTCCAGGCGGCGGTGCCCGCGACGTCTCCTTCGCGGGCCCTGCCTACCTGTACACGCGCTTGAAATGGGCGGACTTGCCTCCGCCTTACGTGGGCGAGTCCGTTCATTTCAAAAGTTGAGCGAACTGTTTGGCAAACAGTTCGCTGAAACAGTCCGCTCGTGTGTGGGCAAGTCCGCTCATGCAAATTTTGAGCGGACTGTTGCGGCAACTGTTTGACAAACAAAGTTTCAGCGAACAGTCCCCGCGTGTGTACGCGGCCTTAGAGGAGGGAAAAAAAGTCTAAATATACCTGAAACCTCTCTAGCAACCTATTTTAGGAGGGTGCTACACCAGTAAGCCCTTGTACACACGGTCGGAGATTCCGACGGAATGTATCCTATCGGACCATTTTGTCGGATAATCCGACTGTGTGTGGTCTCCATTGGACTGTTTCCGTCGGAGTATCCGACGGACCAAGTTTTCCAACTTGTCCGTAAAAATTTTCCGACAACATGCTCCGATCGGACATACTCCGATCATGTGTAGCCTACTGCGACGGACAAAGTGCCACGCATGCTCAGATCAAATTCCTAGACCAAAGCTATTGGCTACTAGCCTGAACGTAGTACCGTCGTAACGAAATAACGTCATCACGTTATGTACAATCGGATTTTCCGACAACTTAGTCTGACTCTGTGTATGCAACATCACTTCTGGACCTCGTCCGGAATTAATCCGTCGGAATTTGGTAGTCGGAATCTCCGACCGTGTGTACAAGGGCTTAGTAATTGCCACTGCCATTTCATCTGACGGTAATCCTGAAAAAATGACCTGTTGGGGCGCCTTGAGGACTGGAGTTGAGAAACAGCGGTTTAGAATTCAGGGGTCTCAAAGTACTAGCCTGAACGTAGACCCGTCGTAACGGAATAACGTCATCACGTTATGTACAATCGGATTTTCCGACAACTTTGTCCGACCGTGTGTATGCAACAGTTTCAGACAAAATCCGTCGGACAAAATCCAACGGATTTGGTTGTCAGAATGTCCGACCGCGTGTACAAGGGCTTAGACCAGAAGGTATGTTTGTTTTCCGGCCCCTCCATGTTGATTTTTTAATTTGTTGAAATGGCCTTTAACCGATCCCAGAAATCTTTGGCTCACCCCCTTCTATGTAGCATGGATGGAGAAACCTGCTAGATTTTTTTTCCTGGTAGCCTTCGGCATGTGTATGGCCGGCATAAGTTACTTTGTTTTCTCCTGTACTTGTTTTTCTTCTCTGTAAAAGAAACTATGGAAAAACTCAAGGACTTTGATCTAAAAATTTCTTGATGAAAAAGTAAAAAAAAAAAAGAATCAGAATTCAGTGCTTCGCCGTTTACTTGTACCAACAATTCACCTTTGGAGATGGTAATAAACCACCAGCTCCGGCGACGGCTATAATAATAGCATTGGAGAATAATACTCTCGCAATCTTTGCGGAGGCTGGAGGTATAATACGGAATATTGTCACAGAGGAAGGTCGCCAGGACTGGATATAACTCTTCGGCTTGCAGACGGAGATCTCCGTTCACAGACCGGCGACGTGCCGTCTCTGCAGTGTGATCAGACATTTGTTACCGTGAGTTATTCTCAGCTGTTGTATTTAATGGTCTGGAGATGATGAGCTATCAGATGTGCGCCATCTCTGATATTGAGGATATCATTCTGCGGAAAACGTTTTCCTCGTTCCTAATTACACCAGCAGGATTACATTGACTGATGATAATAATGCATACATTCAATATTACTCTACGTTATGACGCCACGCCACCCGTAACTTAACGTTCACAGGCCCAATCAGTCATAACGGCTCTGGATACGGCATTATAATTGATAATGCAAAGATACTTATTCATCAATTATACCGCAATGATGAGCGAGAGCCTGATGCCGAGGACACCAATCTGATTGGGAAATGATACTGTGCTTAAAGTGGTTGTAAACCCTTGCAGACCACTTTTCACTACAGTTAAGCCTAAAATAAGCACATGCGTGGGAGTGACATCATCGCGGCTCCAGACAATCACAGCACCGAAGGCCGCGATAACCAAAAATAACTGCGGGAGACATGTCACCGGGCAGAGCAGTGTGCCAAGACCGATGCGGGGGCTTCGATCTAAGGTGAGTATTTCATAATGAGCTAGTATGCTATGCACTTTCTAATTGAAATCAAAACTCTGATTCCAGGTTCTCCTTTTATAACAATTGGGACAATTATTGGATCTCTTCTTTTTGATACCCTTGTTTGGTTTTATACCCCACGGCCCTTTTGTATGATGAAAGGCACGTGTACATACCTTCAGGATGAGTTCTGGGAGTTGAGAGAATTCTTTCTCCAGACCAATTTATTTGATATGTAAATCTAGGACCCTACCAATCTTAAAAACCTATGCCCTATCTCCTTGCTCCCCTTTTCCTCTAAACTCCTTGAACGCCTGGTTTACAACCAACTGAGTGACCACCTCATTAAGAATAACCTTCTTGATCCACTTCAATCTGGAGTTCACCCTCAATACTCTGCAGAAACTGCTCTTTTAAAACTCACAAATTACCTACTAACTGCAAAAACCAACGGACACTATTCTGTACTCCTACTTCTGGACCTTTCAGCTGCTTTTGACACGGTTGACCACCCTCTCCTCCTCAAAAAACGTTACTCCTTTGGTCTCTGTGACTGTGCTCTTCAGTGGCTCTCATCCTACCTATCCCAACGCACCTTAAGTGTCACTTACAATTCTACATCCTCCACTCCTCTTCCCTTCTCCGTTGGGGGTCCCCCAAGGTTCTGTTCTTGGACCTCTTTTATTTTTAATCTACACCTCTTCCCTGGGTCAGCTGATAGCCTCTTATGGCTTTCAATATCATTTCTATGCTGGTGACACACACATCTATCTCTCCACCCCTCAACTCACTCTATCAGTCTCCTCACACATCACTAACTTACTTACTAACAGACATATCTGTATGGATGTCACACCACTTCCTCAAACTCAACTTGTCCAAAACTGAACTTATAATATTTCCTCCTCCACGTGCCTCTTCCCCCTGACTTATCTGTCAAGAGCAATGGCTCAACCATCCACCCATGACCACATGTCAGCGTGCTAGGTGTTATCCTGGACTCTGAACTCTCCTTTCGGCCCCACATCCAATCACTTTCCAAAGCTTGCCACCTCAACCTCCGCAACATCTCTAACCAATGAAACCACAAAGCTCCTGATTCACTCCCTGGTTATCTCTCACCTTGACTACTGCAATTCCCTCCTCATTGGCTTACCTTTAAATAGACTATCCCCCCTTCAGTCCATCAGGAATGCTGCTGCCAGACTCATCCACCTTACAAACCGCACAGTGTCTGCTACCCCTCTCTGCCAATCCATCCATTGGCTGCCACTTGCCCAACAAATTAAATTCAAAATTCTAACAATAAGTTACAAAGCCATCCACAACTCTGCCCCCAGCTACATCACTAGCCTGGTCTCAAAATACCAACCTAATCGCCCTCTTTGTTCCTCCCAAGACCTCCTGCTCTGCAGCTCCCTCATCACCTCCTCCCATATCCGCCTCCAGGACTTCTCCCGAGAAAATTTTGTTGGAAGCCTTCCCGGAAGAGTAGAGCCAGCTTAAAGTGGTTGTAAACCCTTTACAACCACTTTAAATTACAGGCAAGCCAATAATTAGACTTGCCTGTAGCTGCACTGGATATCTCCTAAACCTGCACGGTTTAGGAGATATCCCTGTATTTGCATGTGCCAACGTCATGCAGCACATGCGCACTTAAGCCAACTTAAGCAATGGCAGTACGTGCCGTTGCTTCAGTTGTACTGTGCCGTTCGTGGCGGCTCCTGCGTGCATGCGTGGGAGTGACCCCATCGTGGCTCCGGCCAATCACAGCGCCGGAGCCGTGATACCCGGAAGCAAGCTCCGGGTGACATGTCAGCGGCCTGAGGGGGGGACGAGGATGGCTGTGGGGGATTCGTTCTCCGGTAAGTAATTCATAATGAGCTAGTATGCTATGCATACTAGCTCATTATGCCTTTATCTTGCAGGGTGTTTTTTTTTTTTTTTTTTTTGCAGGAGGGTTTACTTCCTCTTTAATAAAGACATAGTTTGATGGATTTGTTGTGGAGGAACTTGAGTGTCCGGCACAGAGCTCTGACCTCAACCCTACTAAATGCCTTTTGGATGAATTAGAACACCAGTTGTGAGACAGAACTTCTCACCTAACATCAATACCTGACCTCCACAAATCTCGTGGAAAGCCTTCCTAGAAGACTGCCCATTTTAATGATATTGGCTTCAAAAGGTAACACCAAAGTTCCCACCTTCCACCAACATGCAGGGCTGCTGCAGTGCCATGATTACCTCTTCCAGGGCGGAACATTCCCAGAATAAAAGTCCCAAAATAGATTCCAAGTCCATCCGTCCCTATTATGGATGCCCATAGAGGGAACGTGATCTCCTGGTATTGACTACATCCTTAGTTCTCAACTTTATCAACTTTGCCCAACTAACTCTGTACATGTAGCCTCCGACAAAAGGAAGAAGAGACCCAAACCTACAAAGAGAAGGGCACCACAGCGGCACAACAGTTAAAGTGGCACAAAACCCTCCTATCGTTTTTAGCCAAGGAAGCTGCCATCTTGGCCTCTGTTAGATCTTCAACTGCCATGGTGCGGTACGTGTGATTAACAGCCATTTGATGGCTTGACAGTTTGGTTGAGAGCACAAGCCAATGTGACAGTTAGCATTCCTGGAACATGCTGGGAATGTTTTTTGAGACTGTTTTTTGAGACTGTTAAGTCGGTTTAGCACCGCTTGAACTCTTTAACATCTACCTACATTTGCACCAAGCAGATCTTTGAAGCGTAGTCTTGATTTCATACTTCATAGGGAATGAAACAGTAAAAATTAGCATTCAGAATTGAAAAAAGATTTTCTGTTTTTTAACTTCTCCAGGGTTTTGGAACACATCCTGCACACATCCCAATCCAATAAAATCTAAGGTTATAATTTGATATCCTACCTGACACAAATTTGTAAATGACTAAAAGAAACACAATTTGGGAAGTAGACATGTGCAAAAGGAAAAAAATTGTTTAGTTTCGTTTTAATTCGTTAATTCATTAATTTTGTTTAGTTATATTCGTTAACTTCCTTAAATTCGTTTTCGGATTTCGTTTAGTTTTCTACAGAATTCGAAAAATCGGCCACATTCGAAAATATTTCAACCAAATTCGAAAATATTTCTACCGGATTCAAAATGATTTCAACATGATTCGACATTATTTCAACCGCATTCCAAATGATTTCAACATGATTCCACATTATTTCAACCGCATTCGAAAATATTTTGTGACCCGACTTTAGGGCCATGTATCTCGGGGTCACTTGGTGCTAGAAACTCCAAATTTGGATATGTTGTAGTGCTAGTACTATTGTGTTTGCATACCAAATTTGGGGTTTCTAGCTATAAGTGACCCCGAGATATGTGGCCCCAAATTCGGGTCATAAAATGTCAAGCACTTTTCTGCAGCAGAGAATGACATTTTGCGACCCGATTTTGGGGCCACATATCTCGGGGTCACTTATAGCTTGAAAACCCCAAATTTGGAGTACTAGCACTACAACATATCCAAATTTGGAGTTTCTAGCACCAAGTGACCCCGAGATACATGGCCCTAAAGTCGGGTCACAAAATATTTTCGAATGCGGTTGAAATAATGTCGAATCATGTTGAAATCATTTCGAATGCGGTTGAAATAATGTCGAATCATGTTGAAATCATTTTGAATGTGGTTGAAATAATGTCGAATCATTTCGAATTTAGTATTGAGTCGAATTTCGGCCGAATTCGGTTGAATTCGTTAGCATTGTAATTTGGTAATTCGGATGCATCCGAATGTCCGAATAATGAAAATTCGTCCGAATTTCGAATCGGAACGAAACGAAATGCACATGTCTATTGGGAAGTAAAGAACACAATGCTCAACATCAAAAGCCTCTCTTACCACAATGTAGATCTGAGGTTTGCGTCTCTTGGCCAGGTCGATGACGTTGACTCCGTTGTAGTACAGGTTCTCGATGCAGCCGTGAAAATTCCGCTTCAGAAAGGCGCCGGGCTTCCCAGATACTGGAATTCCTCCAAAGCTGAACTTTGGAAAAGAAAAAAATCAAAACTTGGCTCATTTCTTTACTTAACGGCACATTAAAATTGAGAGCAGAACGCAAATCAGATTATGAAGACAGTTTTCTAGTCAAGACAAATAGCTGTCTGCACAGTGCAAAATATTGGAAAGATGAATCCCCCCCAATGGGACGCAATGTGGAGAAACTCTGAAAGTGAATAAAAAGCTGATATAGTATTGTCTTATGGTTATTTGAAGGGAAACTCTTTAGATACTGAACTGTGATTAAAGTTGAAGGCAAATCAAAACTAAGCTTAAATCTACTCCCACCCCCATTCTAAGCCCATTCTATCCACCCTGTAAAAGGAAAGATGTCTATAGTCACCTATTGTGAAGTCGCTCGGGTCCGGTCACCTGACCAGCTTCCACCTCTGGCTTCAATGTAGAGGAGGGACAGCAACAACAGCTGCACCAGCAGCCACAAGCTTGATTTAACTACTTGTCTACCATACCATTTATAAACATACCTTGGTAGACAAACAGTTAAAAGTATTTAACCACTTGCTGACCCGCTCACAGTAAATACACCACATATCAATATACATGTATGTGACAGACTCTCCCAGGACAGAGGATTTTGGAGGGGACTGAATGCTAGCCTTTTGCCTACCGACTATGGCCCCTGGCATGTGAGGGCGCTACAAGCATTTAGGAAGATATTCTGTTATGTAATGCAAAAGGACATTATTAAGGAGGCCTTGATGGTCTCTGCCAGCTTGGGACTCAGTGAACAGATGTATGTGAAAGGAATGCTGATTAATGAGATCTGAATAGTTTATTGTGCTCATTAACACACCTTTGTCTCCTAGAAAACTATTGGGGGATGTGTTTATACGTAGGTTTATTGTACGTTGAGTGAGGAGACGGCAAGTCTACCCTGAAAGGTCATATCTCTGAGTCACCAAGTCTCGGTAAATGATTAGATAACTAGCTCATGTTAATTAGGTTTTTGGTTACAGGTGTATTGTTAGAGTAATATGAGCAGGAGGGGGGAACCTCCTCTTCAACTGCATATAAGACTGTATTCTTGTTCTAATAAACAGTCCATGTTCAGCAACCAAACAAGTGTTGTCTTGTTTTCTGGTTGTTAGCATTTGGAATACCTGATATCTATAGTCAGACTGGGAAGAAGCGGTATATGACGAAAGTGGAATGTGGGACGTTTCGTTACAATCAGTTACAATGGGTTAGAGGTGCGCATACCTGAGCCCTCTGCTGACCTGTGCTGTGACTGGTAGACATGTGCACTACTGATTCGCTAGTTCCAAACTGCATTGAGTAAGTATATTCTCCTGGGAGAATATACTTACTCATATGCACTACTGAAAAATGTGTTCATTTTTGTTTTTTGTTTTTCAGTTTTTTCGGGTCATTTGTTAGGATCGCAATTCCTGAATTAAATAATTTGTAAATTCGTTAATTCGAAAATTTGTAAATGAGAACATTTGTAAATTCGAAAATTCATAAATTCATAAATTCAAAAATAAGAAAGAAAATCCAAAAATCCAAAAGAATAGCTAACTAACGAATAATAACTAACTATTCGATTATGGGTATTGGAATTTCCTTTCAAATTTGGCTAACAGTTAGTGAAGGTAACGAATACGAATTTATACGAAGTTACGAATTATCCAAAAAAAAAGGAATGCAGCTTCTAAACGAATGAAACGGAACTAATTAACAATAAATAATAAAAATAAAACGTTTTTATTATTATTATTGTTATTTATTATTATTAATATGTTACGTTCCATTCCTTTAAATACCTCATTCGTTATTTTGGATAATTCGCAACTTTGGATAAAATCGTATTCGCTACGTTCACTAACAGCCAAATTTGAAAGGAAATTCCAATACCTATAATTTAATAGTTAGTAATAGTTAAGTTATTATTAGTTAGATATTATTTCTGGTTTTCGAATTTTGGGGTTTTCGGATTTTGGAATTCCCGAATTTTTTAATATTCTAATTTAGATTAGAATATATATATATATATATATATATATATATATATATATATATATATATATATATATATATATATATATATATATATAGAGAGAGAGAGAGAGAGAGAGAGAAAGAGAGAGAGAGAGAGAGAGAGAGAGAGAGAGAGAGAGAGAGAGAGAGAAAGGGTCGAGACTTTAAATGAGGTGTCTATATTGTGGCTAATCGAAGGAGCCAAAGTGAAACATGAACAAGTATTTTCTTTGTTTGCCATGATTGAGTAGGTACATGGCAGACAATACATGCAATAATGGCACATAATATGACAAATCATGTATCCAAAACATTTACATGTTAAAAACATGAATAGAATATACAATATATAATAGTATTTTCCTGAATGATAAAAAATCATTATAATATAACAGTTATAATCCACGGCATTGCCTGAATCCAAAGACCATGTAAGTATGTATGCATTACATCTAAGTTAGGCCCAACGCGTTTCATGGGATCTATCCAATCATCAGGGGTGGATGCATGATACATCTATAAAAAGAGGTAAGTATATCAAAATCAACCATTCATAGACAAAAAAATGGAAAAGAATGAATATACATACAGGGAGGATAAAATGGCCATCCCTGTAAGACTCCCATATCTGCTTAGTGTGAATCAACACTAATTTGCATACAGTGATGCATGACCACGCGCATAATTGTCAGTTATTTTTCCATTTATTTTTTATTATGTTTTAAAAAAAAAATTCTGTTTCAATATGTTTATTGAAAATTTAAATAAACAGGAATAAACAAGAGACTACGCATAATTGTCAGTTAAAGTAACGCAGTGCCGTATGGCCAAAAAATGTCCTGGTCATGGGGGGGGGGGGGGGGTTGAATCTTCCAGAGGTCAAGTAGTTAAAGTATAACTAAAGACAAAACTTTTTTTATTTTTTATTTTTGCTTTGGATACAGCTGTCAGTTTTTATTGCTGTCTGTGCCCTCTCTCTATTTGTCCTGTTTACCATTATCATTGAAAGTAGAAGGAAATCCCACATTTTTGGTTGTCCCCAGAAAAGTAATAGAGGGGACATCCTCCAATGGGAACACTAGTACTGGTGACCTGGGGGAACCCCAAGGAATTCCCTTTAATTTGCAGGGATTTCCTCTCACTTCCTGTTTGGCTATGGGACAGGAAGTGACGGGAAATCTCTGCAATGGGACACAGATGGTAAAAAAAAAAAAAAAAATCTGATGGGGGTTATAAATCTTCTTTACTCTATCCAAAATGAAAAAAAATAAAAAAATAATTGTGTCTATTGTTCTAATTTAATGTTTTTTTGTTAAAAAAAAAAAAAAACAGTTTCATTGGGGATGATAGCATCTTCAAACCTATCAGTCCCGAGGGGGTCTAATCCTCTATCTGTGCCATTTATAAACTGCCTGTGGATGGCATGTGCTTAAAAGGGAGATCCGCAGTCTCAACCTTCAACTCTTCCTTTAAAACTTATATTAGCAAATTTTGCTTACTATACGAATATCCTAAAATTATTACTTTTTTTTTTTTTATATATATTTTTCTATTTAAAGTTCTCCTTCAGTACTTAAACTTGCAATATATGTACCCTCATACCACAACCATTTTCTGCTTTCTATAATAGCTTGAACAACAAAAAAAAAAAATATTATTTTTATGCTGCAGAAATACGCAAAGGTCACTGGCAATTCAAGATAAAACTTAGCGATTTTATGCCTTTTATGGCGCTTGTAAAAAGTCAAAAGCGCAAACACAATCTGGAGAGTGTGTGGCTATGTTATTAATTTAATGCACTATAAAGTTTCAAACATCTTTTGTTCTTTATTGCACAGTGACGTGTGAAAAAGCCGGTTGGTATTACAGACTATCGCTATCTCTCCGCCATATGTTAGACAAATTTACACGGTGAGAACAAGCAAGTTTTTTTTTTTTTTGGTGCTAAAAAAGGTGAGAAAACATTTTGACAAATGCTGCTTAGAAGGAAAAAAAAAAAATCCTCCTTAATTTTTTTTTTTTTTGTAGTCGGATTAGTCCTGTTCTAAAAGTAATTAGCAGGTAATATATCTCCGCCGAATTCCCAAACGTTCTAATTTGTTGGGCCGCAATAAATATGCTATTGTCAAAGCCAATCCATATAATTGTATTTCCAAAACAGCCAAAATGACTAATTAAGCTCAAATTGGAGTTCAGTGTTTGCAGCACAATTTCACTGTTGCACAATAATTCTAATTGCCTAATAAATAGCAATAATGCCAGTTATTTCCCTTTCAGTTTTATCGACCATCAAAACGCCCCCGAGATATAATTTAACTGCAGCCATAATCTTTTTCGGTGGGCTTTGCTATGGCGCGCAATTTAATTAGAAATTTATTGCTATAAACAAAATATTAATGATGCCGGCTGCATTACAAATCCGCTTACCAATATTATCTAGAGTGTAAAAATTATACTGAGAAACGTGTATGGGTCTTAGTTAATTTCCATAGCGAAGACATAAAATGCATTAAAAATTAAATCCGACCATTGATTTTGATCTCTCTACGGTTTTTTTCTTTTTTTCTTTATGGTGCAAGTTTAAATTTCTGGAGCAAAAACTTTTGAAAAGGAGAGAAAGCCAGCGTGGTGAAGAACAATCTGCTTTCGGCCTTATGTATCTACATGGTTTGGACCAAGATCCAGAGTTCCTTTTTAGATCCACATTTGATATTTCTTTCCACCGTGTTCTATGTCTTGGGTCTGGTTATTTCAACTGAATTCATTTGTAAGAACCAGTTGCAGCAGTGTAGGTTTATTGTGTAGTGTCCTGGGTTGACCTGATGAACTGGTGGTCCCTGATAGGGATGAGCTGGGTGTTCGAGTCGAACGCATGTTCCATTTGAACATCGGCTGTTCGCCCGTTCGGCAAAACCAGAACTTTATGGGCTGTTCGCGCATTCGAGTGGTGCTCACGGCCCATAATGGACTGCGGCATCACAGTGTATTGCTGGCTGATGATTAGCCAAGCATGCACTATGACCTGCATGCTTGGCCAATCACAGCGCCATCAGTGAAGAGAGCCATAATTGCCTGTGGCCAATTATGGCTCAGGGGTTTAGTACACGCCCCACATTATATAAGGCCGCCTGTGCGGCGGCCTTGCATAGTGTGTTGCGGCTCATAGAGACAGATAGACGCAGAGACAGTGTCTTCATTTCCTTTGAACCTATTGCAATTACAGTCGGTGTATTGTGCCCCGTGCACAGTGTACACCTGATGCTACCCCAGTTGCTGGTGTTGTTCTGGTCCTCTACCACAGGCAGCTGCAGTAATTACAGTCGGTATATTGTGCCACCTGCACAGTGTACACCTCAAGCTACCCCAATTGCTTGTGTTGTTCTGGTCCTATACCACAGGCAGCTGTATTAGTTACAGTCAGTGTATTGTGCCACCTGCACAGTGTACACCTGAAGCTACCCCAATTGCTCGTGTTTTTCAGATCCTATACCACAGGCAGGCAGCTGCAGTAATTACAGTTGGTGTATTGTGTCATCTGCACAGTGTGCACCTAAAGCTACCTCAATTGCTGGTGTTCTGCTGATCCTATACCGCAGGCAGCTGCAGTAATTACAGTCGGTGTACCGTGTCATCTGCTCAGTGTGACCTAAAGCTACCCCAATTGCTGGTGCTCTCATCTCCCTGCAGGCCATTAGTATGTCTGGAAGGCCAACAAGGAGAGGCAGACAGTCATGTGCCAATAAAAGAGGGCAAGCAGGCTCTGTGTCTCGAGGCAACAGTGCTGGTCGTGGACGCGGTGCATCGTCATCAGCACGTGGCCATGGGACACACTTGTCCTTATTTTCGGCAGCTGGACGTGTTGAGCCGCAACATGCCAAAGACTTGGTAGAGTGGATGATCAAGCCCTCCTCATCCTCCTCATCCTCTCTCACCCAGGCTCAGAGTACTGGCAAAGCAGCTGCCAACACGGCCTCTTCCCTCATCTCAATGGCATCAGTCACTCCTTCCCTAGACCCACCATGTCCTCCTGAGGAGTCCCCCGTACTGTTTGAGCACAGTGTTGGGTACATGCTCCATGAGGATGCCCAGCATTTTGAAGGCTCTGATGATGATACCCAGTTAGAGGAAGGCAGTAGCATGACCCCAGAGAGAGGGGATGCCCAAGAAGGACAGCCATCTGGCAGTCATGTTCCACCAGCTGCAGCATACTGCCAGGTTTGCTCCAGTGAAGAGGAGGGAGGAGATGATGAGGTCACTGACTCCACGTGGGTGCCCTATAGGAGAGAGGAGGAGAAGGGGGCACATCTCCAATGAGGCAGGATGCCCTCCAGGGGCCAGTTTAAGGGCAGCACACGGACTGAATCACGCTGCAGAGCTCCGTCTGTGCAGGGCGCTGGTGTTCTTTAGTGTGGGCCTTTTTTGAGACCAGTGCATCAGATCACACCTCTACTATTTGCAACATATGTCTCAAGTGTATCTCGCGTGACCAAAACATCAGCCGCTTGGGCACCACATACTTGACCAGACATATATTGACCTGCCATGCAGCTTGTTGGCAAGCGTACTTTGAAGACCCACACCAAAGAACAAAGCAGACCTCTCCTTGCTCCTCATCAGCTGGGATCTCCAACCCCACTAGACCTTCGGTCCTCTCTGAAACCTGCACTGAGAGGAATGAAGGTGTAGAATTTGGTGTGTCACAGCCAAGTACTTGCGGGCAATCTGCTAGCGGTACACCGATGTCTGATTGTAGCAGGCAAATTTCCCTGCCCCAGCTGCTGGACCATCGAAAGAAGTTCACTCCCAGCCATCCACATGCCCAGTGGTTAAATGCTAGCTTGGCTAAATTGATAGTACTTCAACTGCTGCCTTTTCAGTTGGTAGACTCAGCCCCCTTCTGTGAGTTTGTGTAATGTGCCGTTCCTCAGTGGCAGGTTCCCAAATGGCACTTTTTCTCACAGAAGGCGATTCCGGCTCTCTACCGGAATGTCCATGCCTCGCTGGACAGGGCGGCCTGTGGTATGGTGCATATTACCACTGACTCATGGTCCAGGAGGCATGGACAGGGACATTATCTATATTTCACGGCACATTGGGTGACTCTTCTGGCAGCTGGGAAGGATGCAGGACAAGGTGCAGTAGTGTTGGAGGTTGTTCCGCCATCACGCCTCCAAAATGCTACTACTGGTTGTGACACACCTCTCTCCTCCACCCCCTCCTCTTCTTCTTCCTCCATGGCCTCTTCCTGTGCTTTGTCCTCGGAACCAGCGGTGCTCCGTAGGCATTCAAGGGGCTACGCATGAGCGCAGGCAAAAAGATGCCATGCCGTGCTTGCGCTGGTTGGGGGACAGGAGCCACACTGGGGCAGATATTCTGTCAGCTCTGCAGGGGCAGGCTGAGAGGTGGTTGACGCCATGCCAGCTTAAGCCAGGAATGGTGGTTTGTGACAATGGCACCAACCTCCTCTCCGCCCTCCAACAGGGACAACTGACCCATGTGCCCTGTGTGGCTCACGTCCTTGGTGGTTTAGCGGTTCTTGGGCAGGTACCCGGGCTTACAGGATGTCCTGAGGCAGGCCAGGAAAGTCTGTGTGCATTTCTGCCGGTCATATAATGCCAGTGCTCGGCTGGCTGAGCTCCAAAAGGAAATTAACCTGCCCAAGAACCACCTTATCTGTGACATGCCCACCAGGTGGAAGTCAATATTGGCCATGCATGCAGAGGGCCATCAATGAGTACCTGTGCGACTATGGCACCAGGACAGGGTCAGAGGAGCTTGTTTTTTTTTTTCCCCACGCCAGTGGGCCATGATCAGGGATGCATACACTGTCCTTTCACCATTTGGGGAGGCCACGAGGATGGTGAGCAGTGACAGTGCATGCATCAATGACACTGTACCTCTTACCCACCTGTTGGAGCACACACTGTGTGTAATAATGGACAGGGCACTTGAGGCAGAACAGAGGCAGGAAGAGGAGGACTTCCTTGCCTCTCAAGGTCCCCTTTATCCAGACAGTGTTCCTGCTGTCCTGCTGATCACACAGGAAGAGGACGAGGAGGAGGAGGAGGATTGTGTCAGCATGGAGGTGGAGCCTGGCACTCGGAATCAGCAGCAGTCTTTTAGGGATGATTTACAGTGCAAAGAAACCTGTGGACTTGTACGTGGCTGGGAGGAGGTGGCTGCGGATCATGTTGTCCTTAGTGACCAAGAGGACTCCGGACCGAATATCCTCAACTAACCTACGCTGCATGGCCTCCCTGATTCTGCAAAGCCTGCAGAAGGATCCTCGTATTCAGAGCGGATCAAGGAGAGGGATCATTACTGGCTGGCAACTCTCCTTGATCCACGGTACAAGGGTAAGGTTGAGGACCGTATCTTACCGTCGCAGAGAGAGCAGAGGATGAGACATCCCCGGGAGGCCTTGCAGAAAGGTCTGTGCAACGCGTTCCCAGAGACTGGGAGGTTACAAATTCCTGGTCCGTGTTGCTGAGGTTTCGGTCAATTACAGAAGGAGCGGTGGAGAAGGTGGCCGTCCAATGTGTTCAGACAATTTTTTAGTCCACAGCCCCAAGGTATGATCTGTTCCAGTAACCATCGCCAGAGTCTGATTTACATGGTGCAGGAATACCTAGGGGCAAGATCAGTCTTGGACACCTTTCCCACCGAAAAGCCTCTGGGTTACTGGGTCTTGAGGATGGATCACTGGCCAGAGCTTGCACAGTATGCAATTGAGCTACTTTCAGAACGCACATTCAGTGTTGCTGGAGGCTTCGTAACCGATCACAGGATCACACCTGTCCACCGACTCGGTTGATCGACTGACCTTCATAAAGATGAATCAGTCTTGGATCACCACCAGCTTATTTGAGAATAAGGGAAAGGAGGAAGGGAGACTGGTACAAGCTCCGTGTTACCGGTTCAAAAATGCTGCACACCTGAGGAGAGGTGCTCTCTAACCAATGTTCTGTCCGTAGTACAGTAGTGTCAACACTGTAAGAAGTATGGCCATGGATTGCAGGGTGTTAACTGTGCAAGTTGTCCGGCTCACTTCTGGAAAGCCGCCTCAATGCTGAATTTCATATGATTGTGGTTTTGCAGTGTCCACACCGAGAGCGTTAAGCTTCACCTACAGCCTGCATATAGAAATAAAGACAGTTTGGCGAAGAACATTCTGCTTGGGCCTTATGGTTTGTACCAAGAAACAGAGTTTATTTTCGGCCAAGGATTAGCATTATACCTGTCCTTATAGAAAGAAAACCAGTTTGGTGAAGAACAACCTGCTTAGGGCCTTATGTATCTACATGGTTTGTATTAAAAACTGGAGTCCCTTTTTAGCCAACAATCCACATTAGATATTTCCTTCCTCTGTTCCATGTCTTGGGTCTGGTTATTTCAACTGAATTCATTTGTAAGAACCAGTTGCAGCAGTGTAAGTTTATTGTGTTGTGTCCTGGGTTGACCTGTTAAACTGGTGGTCCCTGAGTAGGAAGGGTTAATACTGCTGGTCACGTTTTTCCACTCTTTTCAGGATAGGGGCTTATTTGGGAATAAGGGAAAGGAGGATGGGAGACTGGTACAAGCTCCGTGTTCCCGGCTCAGAAATGCTGCACACCTGAGTTGAGATGCCCTCTAACCAATGTTTTGTCCGTGTTACAGTAGAGTCAACACTGTAATAAGTATGGCCATGGATTGCAAGGTGTTAACTGTGCAAGTTGTCTGGCTGGCTTCTAAGTTTGGAAAGCATCCCCTATGCTGAATTCAGATGATCGGGAGCATTAAGCCCCATCTACAGCCTGCTTATAGCATAAAGAAAGCCAGTGTGGTGAAGAACATTCTGCTTGGGCCCTTATATAAACATGGTTTGTACCAAGAAACAGAGTTTATTTTCAGTCAACAATCAGCATTGGACCTGTTCTTATAGAAAGAAAACCAGTTTGGTGAAGAACAATCTGTTTTGACCTGATGTAGCTACATGGTTTGTACCAAGAGCTAGGGTTCCTTTTCAGCCGACGATCATAATTAGACCTTGTAAGCAGGTGCTTCCAGAATGTTTTGTGTGATAAAAGTTTCCATCCATTGTGTTCTACGTCTTGGGTCTGGTTATTTCAACCAAATTAATTTGTAAGAACCAGTTGCTACAGCGTAGTTTTATCATGTTGTGTTGACCTGTTAAACCGGTGGCCCCTGAGCAGGAAGGGTTAATGCTACTGGTCAGTTTCCCCCACTCTTTTCAGGAAGGCTACTGCCCCCTTCAAGTCACACCATATAAAAAGTGGTTTATTTGTACCCCAAGAGAAAGGAGGATGGGAGATAGTTCCAAATATAGTCTATCCTTTGTCACTCTGCGCCCCCCCTTTGGGAGCCCAGTTGGGGTTCCGAGGCATATGATCTTACGTGGCCTTGTGCTACCAAATGCTGGACCATTTATGGATTATTGCTACCTCATGAGGATTTACTGCCAATCATAGATTCTTGCCTTATTCAGGACTTTAATGGACTATACCACCTAAACTCAGGAATGACTACCTCATGGGGCACTTCAGTATGGGCACATAGTGACCTTTGTTAGGCATGAGTGTTGGATGGGTCTTGGAAAACTGCTTTTATACTACTTTCCATTACTTCAGGAGAACAGCAATCAGTCCTGGAGTAAGCCCCAGGCTGTGTCCCCGGAAGGCCAAGTACATGACAGACTGGGCTCATAGAAAATGACTGTAGTTCTGCACAATGAGGACATGAGGAGGAAGCTGGGTACAGTGTTGGAGTGTAGAGAGGGTATGTAAATGCTGGGCATTTTTTTAACACAGGATTGGCAGCACCGAAATTGAATATAAATTTGAACTTGGGGTGACACTTAAAAGCTTAAAATCTAAAGCTGGCATAGTTGGTCTGCAGCCTGCATGAAAAAATCCCCCATCCACGACGGGCGAATCTCCCACTGCGACTATTATATTCTGACAGCCAGCAACAGTGACTACACTGGGAGTAGCCAAAATGGTGTCATTTTTTTACAATTAAACATCAAACAGTATCACACTATGTGCGGATAATTTGTTTTTCATGCACACCATTTGATGTGATTCATTGTATGTTTTGGAGTCCATCGTGGATACCTGACAGTCTGTCAGAAACCATTAAATCAGGCCGAGACAGAAGTACAGTTAAATTACACTTGTTTAATGATAAAAGTAAAAAGAACAAACATAGACAAAAAATAGCCAATGTTCAGTAACCGGAACGGATAGTCAGACAAGCCAGAAGTCAGGGATCAATGTAGTGGAACAGCAAGCAGGATCTGGAGCCAGAAGGGATGTCAGCAAAGCAAGTCTTGAACAAGATTGCAGGAGATAGTTTCTGTGATGTGACCAAGGTGAAGGCAGAGATCCACTGGACTGGGCGGCTTAAGTAGGCAGGACTGACAAGCAGGATATCATCAACAGCTGAGTAACTGTGGAGAGATAGGAGCTGGCAATTAGCCGACAGCTGAGCGGCCAGCTCAGAGAAGGAAGGGCTGAGTCCAACCCTGACACAGTCCTCATTCAATATTGAGTGGAACCTTTTTTTCCAGTGGTGGGCGCTCCCGTTTCAGGTCATTCCCTCAAGAGTTATTGCTTGACCCACGTGCTTTATGGCACGTGTGTCTATCGAATTTGGTAAGTGTGAACACTTTACCATTTTGACTGTAATTTCATCCCGGATTATCCAAGAAAGACCGTTTCACTTTATTCTGAACTCTAATGGACCTTCCATAGATGTTTATTATTCACTTTGGTCTTTTATGTTTTGGTTTTGTTCACATTCAATTTTCCATTGCCTATTTTACCTTTTCAGGTTCGCAGGCTATTTACTTGCTCACTTAGCGCCCCAATTTTGTTTTTTTATTTCCATTTTTCACTGTATGTCTAGTGACGTGTTGGCTGCTCTGTGCAAATTTTTTTCTTTCTTTCTTTTTTATAAAAGCAAGCAAAGGCCCGCCGCATCTGGCCTCCCCTGGGCCCCAGTTTGAAACAACTGCTCTAAAGGGACAAATGCGACCAATGCAGTTCCACGGCCATAAGGTTTTGTTCTCTTTAAATTCAGGTCAAACTCATATTCAACCCGAATTCAACGTTAATCAGCATGCACCATTTTTGTTTTTCTTATCTGCAAGACTAAGTAATGTCTTGCCATATAGGTCTTGTCCTCGTGCGCAATGAGAAGTGGGAACGCCTGAGGCTCCCGGGAACGCTAATGGAAATAGTTGTAATAGTAGTTACTGTGTATCTGATAAAGTATATAAACAGAACGAGATTTCATTGAAATAGTCATTCATTTTCCTGTTTACTCATGAAATGACCCCGCATATGGCACTTAAGGTGGAAAAAAAAACATAATCAGTTTGGATTCCTGCCTTCTGAGACTTGGGTTCTCCACTTTTCACAAAGGTTTCTATTACTTTCTAGATGCAGAGTATACCGGAGCTGTAATGTCCCAATTTGATGAGGAAAATGTTGTACAACAATTTTCTGTTAACTAATTTTAGGCTACCAGCAGCATATTCTGTAAGACATATCCAAGAGGAGCCAGAACTTCAAAACTTTAAGGTTCAATAAAACAGAGAAAACAAGCTCACTGGCTCTGGTAAGGAATTTCATGTGAAGCATGGCTTCCCTTCGACGGGCAACCGGAATGTGACTCAAGGTGTGAACATATGGTCTGGTGCCCCTGTTGTGTTTTCACGCTTTGCGCATTTGTTCAAGACAAGGTTTCATAAGACAAGCTTGACCTGGTTGAAGTTGGAAAGTGGTTTGAAACTTTTCCTTTCCAAATAATGCTGTGCGGATTGAAAGGAAAAGAAAAAAGTTGGCCACTAAATATTATAGATAGACCAAAATATGGAAATAGGGAAGTCCGGTAGGCAGGGGCAGTTAGCTAGTCTGCCACTAGGTGGCTCTGTTCCAGTATAGCGCCTGGATACAGAAAGCAGTGTCATCAGCTGCTGGGCCCCTTTTAGTTAGAGCCCGCCTGTAGTGATGCAATGGGTGAGTCGGCGCACACATATAAGCCAGCTTAGAAGGAGCTCTACTGCAGTTGGTGCATGAGAGCCAACCCCCCCCCCCCCCCCCCCACACACACACACACACCAGTACAGATGTAACCAGCATGCGGAGGCCCTGGACAGGGCTGGAGGCCAGGGAGAAGAGACATGCACCCAGTAGAGACTGGCTGTAAACTTTCTGACCCTTATGGTGGTGGGTGCTAGGGCAGGTTTAAAAAGGCCTTTTAGACCAGGCCAAGAGTCGCCTGAGCGACTGTTGAGGGAAGATGACTGACTTAAAGTGCTGCATGATGCTTTCACGTGACTACTGTGGACCGTCTACTAAATGTGATTATGTACTGTCTTATGATCCTGGATAGTATGCCGATGTGATGTTGCTGTTTATGCCATTGTAATGGAAATTTGTAAGTTCTGTAAATAATTGGACTCTATTTTGTATGTATTGCACACTGCCCTCACGACACCAATAATGTTTTCAGTGCATGTTTTGCATTCTTTCGAGTCCTGATTAAAATTAGCCTGCCTATGCTACGCCCCTTGTTATCATAAACGTACAATTGTAATATTAATGTGATGCCTATGTAATCATGTGTATAAATCATTCAATTGCATCATAATAAAGCAGAACAGTTATTTGGAAAGATGCTGAGCGTATCTTTTGTGTCTGTTCCCTACTGCAGTAGTTATTATTAATTTGGAACCACTAATCAATATGAGGATGGTAGTAGCTAAAAAATGTCCGGGTCACCATTTTCCAAGGACTACCAGTAAAGTGTAGCAACTCTGTTTATGAATGGATATTCCTTCCTTTGGGGATATAAAGATCAATGGCCAGGAATGTCGGGAGAAGGGCTCTGGCCGTGGAGAGGGCACAAGATGGCGAAGGGTACAGCCTCAGTAGGAGAGTCAATGTTCTAACAAGGAGAGGAGCGAGGCAGAGACTTATGCTCTTGGCGCCAACACCTAGCCAATTGTAAGCCCCCACTTATAGTTCTTTTCAGAGAAAAGCACACACATACATCAGCTTGCCAAAAAGCCAATCAGTTTCCTGTCTGTTGACACACATCTAAAAATGTCCAATAATTTCAATAACTTTACCCATCATATAGTCCTATATTAAAACGTAAGTACAGCCAAATCTTCTGGGTAGAAAGGGAAAGGAGTAGAACCCCTGCTACGGTTATCTTGGTCCCGTTATAATGATTGTCTCTCAAATACTATTGACTGCCTCAATGACAATGGTTTCACCAAACAGAAAGAGAGAGGAAATAAGGCCATAATAAAAAGCTGATAGGAGTTCTAGGCTTCCATTACTATACATATATTGTTGGAATTAGCTCAAATATAGTGCTTAAAGTGGTTGTAAACACTTACAGACCACTTTAACCTACAGGTAAGCCTCGATTAAGGCTTACCTGTAGGTCCAGGAAATATCTCTTAAACCTACACAGTACTGCATACTAGCTCATTATGCCTTTGCCTTGCAGGGTCTATTTTTTTTATTTTTTTTAAAGTTAGGCTTCACTTCCTCTTTAAAGGATGTAGTTCTTGCCAAACCCTTCTTATTAAAGGAAAATTCAAGGTGTGGATATTTTTTTACATTGTTACATTGTAGATGGGTCTGGCTTGGACCAATGTAACTATGTATACACCATACCTGTAGACAGGGCAGGACTTAGGGTGGTGGGGGCCCCTGGGCTTGAGTCACTTTCGGGCCCTACCATCTATACATTACCGTATTTATCAACGTATAACACGCGCCGGCGGGAATTTTAAGGAAAAAACTTTTAGGAGGGAAGTTTAAGGGAAAAAAACTTACATTTAAATGCCCATCAATGCAGCCTTATCAGTGTACATCTGCAGCCTTGGCCATCCATCTGCAGCCTTGTCCAGTGTCATTGCAGCCTTGTCAGTGTAGCCTTGTTATTTGCAGCCTTGCCCCAGGGTCATTTGCAGCCTTGTCTTTGCAGTCTTGAAGTTTAGAAATGGTGTCGCCGAGAGTCCTGTGTATCTTGGCGGCCCTCTGGTCCTCTTGGCGGCTCTTGGGTCCTCTCAACGGCTCTCGGGTCCTCTCCGCGGCTCTCGGGTCCTCTCGTAGTCCCGAGCGGAGCCGAGAGTAGCCGAGAGTACTCGGCTCGGTTCCACTCACAGTCTCGCCTTATGATGGACATAACACAGGGACTGGGCGTGACTGTGAGCAGAGCGGAGCCGAGTACACTTGGCTATGTGGGGCCCATGGGCTTGAGCCCAGTCAAGCCAAATGGTAAGTCCTGCCCTGCCTGTAGGATCCCTCTAGACCAGGAATCTCCAAACTACAACACTACGACAAACTACGGAACTACACGTCCCGTGAGGCATTGTAAAACTGTGACATTCAAATACATGGCTAAGCATGATGGGTTGTAGTTCCTGAACAACTGGAGGGCCATTGTTTGTAGACCCCTGCTCTAGGCCAGTGGTTCTTCATCTTTTTTGAGTCATGGACCCCTTTAAGAATCTAATGAAAGCTATAGACCTCCATGATGATACAAATTTAAATTGTTAAACATGGGCCAACAGCGAGTCAAGAGATGCTTAGTGGTGGCAGGATGCGTTTTCCTTCATTTCCTTCAATGGCAAACCATTTATTGGGGCAAGGGGAGGGCTATATAGTGAATGTAAATGTTAATTTTTATCTGACCTTCAAAGACCCCCTAAAATCCATCCATGGGCCACTTAGGGGGTACATGGACCCCAGGTTAAGAACCCCTGATCTACAAGCTGGAAATCACTGAGGTATACACTGTCAGGGCCGGTACAAGGGGTGGGCGCCCTGAGCGCAATGGTTTACTGTAGGGATGGGGGTGCCTTCTTTGATGACCTTGTCTAGCTAGCTTGCAGGTCTTGTGCTGAGTGGCTACCTTTCTGCTTTCTGAACACAGGAGGCCGGCTGCTTGGCACAGGTGCCATTCAGATTTCTCTCTGTATTTTCTCAATGAATACAAATTTATCTCTGATTGGACGAGTTGGAGAGGTTGGGTCGTGACACCACACTCTCCACCTTGTTCAATCATAGAATGTAAAAAGAAATGTAAAGCATTCTTTAAATGGCACCCATGCCCAGCAGCTGACCGCTTGTATTCACAATGCAGCATGGCCGCCGCTCGGCATGGAACGCAAAAGATAATGGAGATCACTGTAATGTTCCTGTAGTAGCCATGTCTACTACAGTGATTTACAGCTTCTATAAGGATCCCACAGATATGGCACATGCATACATGCATTGGTCCAAGCTAGACCAATGTAACTATATAAATGTTCCGACGGCTCCCGAAGAGCGCGTGCTATGCGTTTTTCAAAGTTAAAGTTATGCCTGAACTGCAGTTTGGTTTGGGTACAATTGTCTAAATTTAGACTTCAGCATCAGTCTGACTGGACTGTGAGATGTTCAGCCTGGCCACAGGGGGCACTGTCTCTTCTGGCAGGTATGGAACTATGGTCTGGTTGGGTGATTAAGTTACTCTCTCTCGGAGCCCGCCCAGTGGGAGTGTGCTTTCTGGGAGAGGGTATTTAAGATGCGGATGTCACGTGGTTTGGGGTTCCAGTCCAGAATGATGTACTGACTTCATGATCCTGGTCCTCCTGACCAGCTCCCAGGAAGGCTATGGCCTGGGGTGTGGATCCACCCGATATTGGTGTCTCGGGGGGCTGGCTAGCCCGAGGCAAGGAAACTAAAGTGTGGTTGGGGCCGTCTCCGGTTTGGGAGAGACCCAGTGACTTCAAGCATTCCAGGGTAGGACTCTTCAGAAGAAGACCACGTACGGGTTGGTTTCTTAGTAAGAGCCTGGAAGGGCTGAAGTACCCAAGAGAATCCGATCTCGTGGATATCGCAAAGCTGGCTGATAGATCCAGGTATCCTACAAGTGTTCTTCAAGTTTAGTTTCTCTACGTGTTCTACAACAACGTCTGTGGCAGAGACATTATCTTGTATGTTCTACAACAACGTCTGTGGCAGAGACATTATCTTGTATGTTCTACAACAACGTCTGTGGCAGAGACTTGTTCCTGAGTAAGCACCTTGTTGGCTGCTAGGCCTTGTGAGAGAGGGACTGTCCAACCTGAGTGATCATCCAGTTGTGAATGGCTATTCTCTGGAAGCAGTCAAAGTAAGCAAGTTCTTCAACATTTTGACTTTGACACTAAGGCCGCGTACACACGGGCGGATTGTCTGCCCAACTTAGTCCGCTCAACCGTGTTCCAGTGGACAATCCACTCGTGTGTGGGCTTCAGCTGACTTTTTCAGCGGACAGTCTGACGGACTTAGTCTTTCGGAATTTCCGTAATTTTGTCCGTCCAAACTTGGTTTTGTCCGTCCAAACTTGGTTTCAGCGGACAGTCCGCTCGTGTGTAGGCAAGTTGGACAGACTAAGTATGGCGCATGCTCAGAAAGGATTTACACGGCCAAAGGTTGCATTGCAGTGTATTGGACGTCGTTTTTCTAGTCCCGTCGTACGTGCTGTACACGTCATCGCGCAAGTTTTCAGCGGCCTGCTTGTCATCGTGTGTGGTCAAGTCCGTTCATTCAAAAGTTGAACGGACTGTCTGTCGGATTGTCTGACGAACTTAGTTGGACAGACAATCCGCCCGTGTGTACGCGGCCTAAGAGTGCCTGAATTTCCTTTCCAACCCTCTGATCCCAATTTAAGAGACTGTTCATTGTCTACGTTTTGCAAATAAAATCCATTCAAGTGGATCTGTTGTCAGTCTCTCAAGTTACTGGGCCATTTACCACGGGACACTCCTAGACGTGAAGCGAGGAGAACAGAAGGTAACGGTAAGCCCAAATCTAATCAGCAGCTTCTTGGGGGGTAGTGCTACATAGTTTCATAGTTAGTTAGGTTGAATAAAGACACCAGTCCATCCAGTTCAACCTGAGTGAGTGTCTACAATTGTCCCTATCCCTGTACATTGCACACTCACATCAGTCCCTACCCTCAAGGAGCCCACAATCCAAGGTCCCTGTTCATATACTAAGGCCAATTTTGGACAGAAGCCAATTAACCTACCTGCATGTCTTTGGAGTGTGGGAGGAAACCGGAGTACCCGGAGGAAACCCACGCAGGCACAGGGAGAACATGCAAACTCCAGGCAGGTAGTGTCGTGGTTGGGATTTGAACCAGCGACCCTTCTTACTGCTAGGTGAGAGTGCTAACCACTACACCACTGTGCTGCCCTACGTAAAGATATCCATACCTGGAATTCTTCTTTAAGGATTCCTTGCCCGCCATTTATTCATACAACACACAGGGTTACCCACACAGCGGTTGTTCAGTACCTCTAAGCCAAAACAATTTCTGCATTCAGTCTCCTGGCTTCCTCTTGCAGCACCGCTGTCCTGGCCTTAGGCTTTGGCCCTTGTCTGTATCCTCATGGCAGTTCTCAAAGTCAAACTCTTGTGGAAACATGCCCCTCTCAGCTAAACTTGCTCCCACTCTAACTTCGGGGTAGAACCCTTCTCACAGGTGGACCCCTAAACTGTTGTCAGCACCCATACTAAAGGTGTTGTTCACACTTGTATAGTCAAAATGCTGATTATCAGAAAAGTTTCTGTGCCCAGGATTGGAGGCTTCATCTCACTCAAGACTCCACAACGTCTCCAGGCTCCAGGACCCTGACCAGGACTTACTAATCCCAGACAGTGATGAGTTTAAAGTTTGGACCAAACATACGGTTGGACCAAACTTTGGTTGTTCAGGTTTTCTTCCAAATGGCAGATTCTTTTACTTGTTTGACAAAAGGCGAACACCATTCATTCACTGGCCGAGAATCCCCCCGCCATGTAAACAAAGAAGCTGAGTTAGCGTGATATTACTGACCAAATGTGGCCACATGGCACTATTTTGGCAATAAAATGAAATGCAAGGCCACTTTTCTTCCTATGAGACATCCAACCAAAAGCCCTTCACCTTGTATGGGTGAGATCTCTAAGTGACACTGAGGCAGCATTCAGTTTCACCTACGATGCATGCACCACCTGAGTATTTACATTGCTTCAAGGTGCTATCATGCCACAATATATAATTGTTTTCTTCCTATGATGTCTCATAGGAAGAAAACTGGCCTTGCATTTAATTTTATTGCCAAAATAGGGCCATGTGGCCACATTTGGTCGATGATATCACACTAACTCTGACTCTTTGTTTACATGGCAGGGGATTCTCGGCCAGTGAATGAATGGCGTTCGAATTTTGATCGAACAAGTAAAAGAATCTGGCATTTGGAAGAACATCTGAACAGCCAAAGTTTGGTCAAAACTTTAAACTCATCACTGTCTAGGATCAGTAAGTCCTGGTCAGGGCCTGGAGACATTGGTTGAATTGCCTTCGGATATTTTCCCTCACTCCCTTCCTGATAAAACTGTTGCCACTGAGATAATAAATTAGGGCAAATCTCTCTAATGGAGTGCCGGATGGCACTAAAAACCTCATAGGGGGTAACAATCTTTCCGTACTTTATAAAAACGAAAACTTACGCTTTTTACATTTATTTTTTCACATTTCTGAAAATTTGACATTTTTGGCAGAAGGTTGACAAATCTGAAACGATGCATCAAAACAAAACGCACCTCGTAATCGATGTCCAGGTCATCGGACTCGCCCTTGGTACGGAAATGTTGGGTGTATTTGTCCACTGTGAAGTTGACTTGTTTGTTAAACCGATCTATCAGAACTGAATGCCAGTGCTGGTCATCCAACAGGCTTCCCAACGTCACCACGGTGTGAGTGTTACCGAATCGTAGCTTGGCATCACCTGAAGGGGAAAAATGGGAATAGATTATAATCTATTTTAATATCAGGAGTGCAACAAATGGCACTAGTCTATAGGTGACTAGATCATTTATACAGTCAATATAGGACAATATTTAACCCTTATCTTATCGTTCGCTCCCCCAGCAGCTGGCGCTCGCGTCTTCCCTCCAATGCTCCGGGCTGCTGAAGTCATCCAGTACCAGGGCCGTCTTTAAGGCAGGGCAAAAAAGGGGCAGCTGCCCTGGGCCCTGTCATTGTTGTGGGGCCCAAAGCAGCTGCCTCTTACTTGCCAACTATCCCAGTTTAAATTCCCTTGTCCTTTGAACTTTTAGCCCTGTGCTGTGTCCCTATATCTCAGTGTGATGGTACTAATGATGCCCAGCTCTGCCCTATTGTTGTGTACAGATGACTCACCTGCAGACCCTGTGTTTACATGTAAATAACCTGCATTCATATGTAAATAGTGGCGACATTCATAAGTAAATAGCTGTGGGTGGCGACATTGATATGTAAATAAAGGCAGCATTCATATGTATATCATGATAACACTTGCAGTGAGGAGATGATGTGGAGTGAGGAGATGACGTGCAGTGAGGAGATGATGTGCTATATGCTCTAGCAACCAATTGGTGAGCAGTATTCCTGTACAGTAATCTCTAGCAACCAATTAACAAGTAGAAATCATTTGCTGTAACCTCTAGCAACTAATCAGTGAGCCGTAATGTGTGCTGTAACCTCTAGCAACCAGCCAGTAAGCAGTAATTATACGCTGTAACTTCTGGCAACCAATTGAATTTTTTTTGCCCAGGGTCCAATCAATATTAAAGATGGCCCTGTCCAGAACATCCCCACATCAAATTCAACCAACTGGATGTCTCCAGCTGGCATTGTGCACTTTCTGGGCATCCCATGCATCCCTGTGTCTTTAAGGGGGGATGGGCTCCTTCCAGGAAAACCTGCCTTTAATCTATCCACTGCTATATGTGCTCCAACTTGGAACCGCAGTACACAGAGGTGCCTTGACGTAGGCACTGTGATTTAACCATATATTTGCAAATGCGCGCAAACAAAACCCTCTGTTTTTATTGCGGGTTTTTAGACCGGGTCAATTTGGGTTTTCTTGCAGGCCAGCTTGAAAGTGTTATTGAAAAGAAAAACTGGGAACCTGATAAATATTAAATAAATTAGGGTACCACCATGAATAGTGGCATGGTGTGTATATTGGATATACTTCCACAGAAAAGAATACAAGAAAAAATAATATGCATACCCAAGTGTTATCTCCTCAAAGCTAGTTTATTGAGATATAGAAAGAAATCACATTATATAGCTCTCCAGAAATATCCCCCCCCCCCCATTGCCCATGTATCTCTCAATGACCAGTGGCTTTCCTCCCCCCAGCCCTGTGGTGGGTATCCCACACCTATCCCTCTCTCCTTCCTATGTATAATGATGGGGCTGTGGGAGACCTCCCCCTCAGAGCTGAAATCAGGAGACAGTGTAAGCAGGGCCGTCTTTAAGGCAGGGCAAAAGGGGCAGCTGCCCTGGGCCCTGTCATTGTTGTGGGGCCCAAAGCAGCTGCCTCATACTTGCCAACTATCCCAGTTTAAATTCCCTCGTCCCTTGAAGTTTTAGTCCTGTGCTGTGTCCCAAAATCTGAGTGTGAAGTGCTGCTACTAATACTGGCCAGCTCTGCCTTATTGTTGTGTAGGGATGACTCACCTGCAGACCCTGTGTTTACATGTAAATAACAGACATTCATATGTAAATAGTGGCGGCATTCATAATTAAATAGATGCGGCCGTCAGCATTGATATGTAAATAAAGGCGGCATTCATATGAATATCATGCCCCCCTGCAGTGAGCAGATGATGTGCTGTAACCTCTAGCAATCAGTGAGCAGTATTACTGTACAGTAATCTCTAGCAACCAATTAACAAGCAGAAATAATTTGCTGTAACCTTTAGCAACTAATCAGTGAGCCAAACTGTGTGATGTAACCTCTAGCAACCAGTCAGTAAGCAGTAATGATATGCTGCAACCGCTGGCAACCAATCGCAATTGCTGCCTGATCTGATATAGTAAACTGATTTTGAGTCTAGCTGCTATTTATTGTATGTCTCAGAGCAGGTGGAAAGATGGCCTTGAGTGTAAGCTACCCCCCAAGATGATACCCCTGATGAGTGCACCTGCAGAAGTGGCCACTGTATTAGCCCTGTATTGTGGTTAAGGTGTAGAGCTCTCCATTTAGGTTTCTGGGAGGACAACCCACTTGTATCCTCTTTTGCAGTGGTTCTTTGGCTGCAGGTGCATTCACCAGGGGTACCATCTTGGTGGGTAGCTTACACAGTCGCCTGGTTTCAGCTCTGGGGGGGGGGAGGTCTCCCACAGCCCCATCATTATACATAGGAACGAGGGATAGGTGTGGGATATCCACCACAGGGCTGGAGGGAGGGAGGGCACTGATCACCGGGGGAGGGAAGTCAAAAGGCCCATACACACAATCTGACTTTTTGACAACGAACATGCAAATTAGCTGTTTTAAGGCAACATCCGACCGTGTGTACGCTCCATCAGACAAAATTTTTCGGTTTTCATTGGACTTTTGTTGGCTGTACGAACGGACAAACTTTCCAGCAGCAAAAGTCTAATGGAGCAAGGTCCGATTTTGTATACAGAAAACCACAGAACTTTTGTACAAAGTACAAACAGAGCTCAGAACCAATGCAAAAGATCAGACAACAATACAGAAGTTGACCAAAGGTGGCGGTAAAGAGCAGAAAAACCACGTGATTTGGTGAAAGTTGGCTGAAAAAGTCCTGCTGTGTGTATGCAATACAAGTTCACTGGCGACGCCCTTTGCACAAAAATCCAAGGGAAAGTTTGTACAAAGTCTGATCGTGTGTATGAGGCTTCAGAAATGTTTTTCTCTGCCTACTACAAGGTTATAATGTTGCAATCTGATCACCAGGGGAGGAAGTCTAAGCCCTTGTACACACAGTCGGAGATTCCGACAACCAAATCCGTCGGATTTTGTCCGTCGGATTTTGTCCGAAACTGTTGTATACACACGGTCGGACAAAGTTGTCAGAAAAATCCGACGTGATGACGTTATTTCATTACGATGGGACTACGTTCAGGCTAGTAGCCAATAGCTTTGATGTAGGAATTTGATCTGAGCATGTGTGGCACTTTGTCCGATCGGAATTCTCTACACATGATCGGAGTATGTCCGATCGGAGCAATTTGGAAAATTTGGTCCGACGGATATTCCCGACGGAAACAGTCCGATGCATACCACACACACAGTCTGAATATCCGACAAAACGCTCCAATCGGGCACATTCCGACGGAATCTCCGACCGTGTGTACAAGGGCTTAGAAAATGTTTCTTCCTGCCTTCTACAAGGTTACAATGTTGTAGTCTGAACACCGGGGGAGGGAAGTCTTAAGCCCCATACACACAATCAGATTTTCTGCTGATTTTTGTCTTCAGATTTACCAAAACCATGTAGTAGAAGGGCCTGCCTGATTGCATACAATTTGAAACTCCTAAGGTTTGACCTCATATTGTATGGTTTTGGTAAATCTGAAGGAAAAAAATCTGCAGAAAATCTGATAGTGTGTATGGGGCTTTAGGAAATGTTTTTTCTTGCACACTACAAGGTTATAATTTTGCAATCTGATCACCGGGGGAGGAAGCCTAATGCTAGGTCCGGCAGTCTTCCCGACGGACTTTCGGCGGAGTTCCGACGGACTTTCCGAATGAACGGACTTGGACACACACAATCACACCAAAGTCCGACGGATTTGAACGTGATGACGTACGACCGGACTAGAATAAGGAAGTTCATAGCCAGTAGCCAATAGCTGCCCTAGCGTCGATCTTTGTCCATTGGACTAGCACACACACGGACGGATTTCTCGTTAGGAACTGGGTCCGGCGGAGTTCCAGACAAAAAAAATTGGAAACAAGTTCTATTTCTAAAGTCCGTCAGATTTTTGGACAGCAAAGGCCCGATGGAGCCCCACACACGATCTAACTGTCCGACAGATTCGTTCTGTCTGACTTTAGCTGTCCGGTCGTGTGTACGCGGCATAAGGAAATGCTTCTTCCTGCCTTCTACAAGGTTACAATGTTGCAGTCTGATCACTAGACATGTGCGATTAGTTTTGTACGAATCTCAAATTCATACGAATTTCCCTAAATTCGTACGTTCGGGAGGATCCGAAATTACGAATTGCCATGCGTCCGAATTTTGTACGAAATACGAACTTTGATTTACGAATCCCCTAGAGCAATGATGGTGAACCTTGGCACCCCAGATGTTTTGAAACTACATTTCCCATGATGCTCAACTTCACTGCGGAGTGCATGAGCATCATGGGAAATGTAGTTCCAAAACATCTGGGGTGCCAAGGTTCACCACCACTGCCCTAGAGGAAGTCAGCACAGCACAGGGATGGTGGGAGCCCCCCATCTAACAAAAAATTGTGTTTGATAGGAAATCCTTCAACGAAATTTTGTATTTCGGATAAAAACCAAACTTCCATCAGCATCGACTGTCATATTGAGGTATAGATTTTTGGCCTTTAAATTCATCGTAAAGAGCGTTCGTACAAGTTAACGAACCTAACGACAATTTGTATTTCGTACGAATTGAAATTGAATTTCGGACAAGAAATACGAAGTACGAATTCATTTTAATACGAACCGTAACGGAACAGAACGAAACGAATTTATTGACGGCGCCCATGTCTACTGATCACCGGGGGGGGGAGAGGAGACGGAGGAAATGCTTCCTCCTGCCTGCAGCAGACTGATGACATCATCTCAGCCTAGGCAAGATAGCCTGACGGGAAATGCAAGGATAGCTTGTTAATGATAAAAATGATAAAAAAAATTGAAAATTGATGCTGATGATGCCAGAAATGTATTAAAGCGGAGGTCCACCCTAAAGTGGACCTTCCGCTCATCGGAACCCTCCCCCCCTCAGGCGCCACAATTGGCACCTTTCAGGGGGGAGGGGGGTGCAGGTACCTGTACAGTACAGGTATCTGCACCCACTTCCGGGATAGCTCTCTGCGGAAAGGGGCGTAGATTACTCCCCTTTCCGCAAGTGCCCGCCCCTTTCCGCAAGTGCCCCGCTGCCTGCTGGGAAACACACGGATCCCAGAGGCAGCGGGGACCGTCCTTATTGCGCAGCGCGACTCGCGCATGCGCAGTAGGGAACCGGGAAATGAAGCCGAAAGGCTCCATTTCCTGATTCCCATACCCAAGATGGCGGCGGCAGCACCCGAGAGACGATCGAGAGATCGGCTTCGGATGCCGACATCGCGGGCGCGCTGGGCGGGTAAGTGTCCTTATTTTAAAAGTCAGCAGCTGCAGTATTTGTAGCTGCTGGCTTATATTAAAAAAAAAAAAAACGCAGAATCCCGGCGGACTCCCGCTTTAATGAAGACTTGTAACATTAACTAAAGATCTTCCCGGGCTCCCTACTTACATCACTTTAATACTTTAATATATCTAATGCTTATTATGGTAAATGATGTGATTTATATGTCAGTATAAAAGTAAATGCACCAAATATTTAAATAGAAACTTTTACATTCCTATTTTGGAATATTATTAATAGTCAATTTACATAAAGGCAACTTTAATGACATAAAAATCGGTTTTCTGGATTTACATTCCGTATACCCACATGACCTACTTTAGTATAATAATTTTTTCTTTTTTTTCATTTGTTTTACCCTGCAGTTTTTTTTTTTCTGCACGTAACCCCGTTATGTGAGATTACAAGTCGCACTCATTTACAGTGTAAAGAGGCCAGCTGTCGTCGCGCCCTAACTATCGGTTACGGTGACATTATAAGCAAAAAGATAAAAATAAAAAATTTGTTGAAATTCGCAGCTCGCAATATATCATCGCCATGGATACAGACGTTCAACTTTTTTTATGTGTTGACATGTGTAGGGAAATAAAATATATAAAATAACAAGTCTAAAAATGAAGATTAAAAAAAGTCTTTGAGACTTTTCTTCCTTCTGATGTTTAATAACTGCGTTTCACCGACTGATATATATATATATATATATATACACAGCGCCTTGAAAAAGTATTCACACCCCTTGAAATTTTCCACATTTTGTCAGGTTACAACCAAAAACATAAATGTATTTTATTTGGATTTTATGTGATGGACCAACACAAAGTGACACATAATTGTGAAGTGGAAGGAAAAAAATGATAAATTGTTTTCCAAATATTCAAATATATCTGTGAAAAGTGTGGGGGGGGGGGGTACATTTGTATTCAGCCCCCTTTACTCTGATACCCCCAACTAAAATCTAATGGAACCAATTGCCTTCAGAAGTCACCTAATTAGCAAATAGAATCCATGTGTGTGTGATTTAATCTCAGTATAAATACAGCTGTTCTGTGAAGCCCTCATAGGTTAGTTAGATAATCTTAGCGAACAAACAACATCATGAAGGCCAAGGAACACACCAGACAGGTCAGGGATAAAGTTGTGGAGAAGTATAAAGCAGGGTTTGGTTATAAATAAATCTCCCAAGCTTTGGACATCTCACGGAGCTCTGTTCAATCCATCATCGGAAAATGGAAAGAGTATGGCTCAATTGCAAACCTACCAAGACATGGTCGGCCACCTAAACTGACCGGGCCGGGCAAGGAGAGCATTCATCAGAGAAGAGCCAAGAGGTCCCATGGTAACTCTGGAGGAGCTGCAGAGATCCACAGCTCAGGGGGGAGAATCTGTCCACAGGACAACTATTAGTCGTCTCTCCACAAATCTGCCCTTTATGGAAGAGTGACAAGAAGAAAGTCATTGGGGAAAGAAAGTCATAAGAAGTCCTGTTTGTAGTTTGTGAGAAGCCATGTGGGGGAGGGGGCAGCAAACATGGGGAAGAAGGTGATCTGGTCAGATGAGACCAAAATGGATCTGTTTGTCCTAAAAGCAAAACGCTATGTGTGGGGAAACTAACACCCCCCATCACCCTGAACACACCATCCCCACCGTGAAACATGGTGGTGGCAGCATCATGGGGTGGGGATGCTTTTCTTCAGCAGGGACAGGGAAGCTGGTCAGAGTTGATGGGAAGATGGATGGAGACAAATACAGGACAATCTTAGAAGAAAACCTGTTAGAGTAAAGGAGGCCTGGGACCTTGCTACACCTGTTGGAGTCTGCAAATGACTTGAGACCGGGGGTGGAGGTTCACCTTCCAGCAGGACAACAACCCGAAACATCCAGCCAGAGCTACAATGGAATGGTTTACATCAAAGCATATTCATGTGTTAGAATGGCCCAGTCACAGTCCAGACCTAAATCCCATTGAGAATCTGTGGCAAGATTTGAAAATTGCTGATCACAGACGCTCTCCATCCAATCTGACAGAGCTTGAGATATTTTACAAAGAAGAAGAATGGGCAGAAATGTCCTCTCTAGATGTGCAAAGCTGGTAGAGACACCCCCAAAAAGACTTTCAGCTGTAATTGCAGAGAAAGGGGGTTCTACAAAGTATTGACTCCGGGGGGCGCCATACAAATGCCCCCCCCACACTTTTCACATATTTATTGGTAAAAGATGATGAAAAACATTTATTATGTTCCTTCCACTTCACAATTATGTGCCACTTTGTGTTGGTCTATCACATAAAATCTCAATAAAATATTTACATTTTTGGTTGAAAGATGACAAAATGGGGAAAATTTCAAGGGGTACGAATACTTTTTCAAGGCACTGTATATAACTATACAGTGCAAAGTAAATACATTTTAGTAGGGAAGGTGGCAATAATGTTTTGTTCTGTGGGCATTCAGAAGTAGGTATGGCAAAAATTACTTTTAATGATGCTATAGTTGGTAATACTTATATATTTATAACAGAAAAAAAGGTAATAATAATAATAATAACTTTTAAGCATTCTCACAACAGTTATAAAATAAACTAGAGTGCTGAGATAATAATAATAGTTATATCATTATTTAAATAACTATACAGTAAAAATGAAATACAATTATTAAGGGGGGCGACAATAATGTTCTGTTCTGTAGATATTAAGATTCAGGTGTGGCAAAAATTACTTTTAATGACCCTACAGTTTTTACCATTATATATTTATAACTGAAAAAATATAATAATAATTGTAATAATAATAATAACTTTTTATTTAAACACTTTCACAACTGTTTGAGAATAAAATAGTGTGGTGGGATAATAAATATAGTTATATCATTTTTAAAATTGTTATTTAAATAACTATACAGTATAAATTAAGCACATTTATTAAGGGAGGAGGCAATAATGTTTTGCTGTGTGGGCATTCAGAATTCAGTATGACAAAAATGGTATTTATTGATCATACATTTTTTATCACTGTATAATTAAAACTGGAAAATGTAAATAATAATACTTAATAATAATATTATTATTATTATAATGCACGATTTATATAGCGCCAACAGTTTAAATAATATTATGTATTATTGTTATTATTTTTTTTATTTTTTTATTTCAGCACTTTGACAATCTTTAAAGTAGAATGAGGTTGTGTGTGGAGATAATAAATATAGTTATATCATTTTTTAAATCATTATTTAAATAACTATACAGTATAAATTAAGTACCTTTATTAAGGGGGTTGGCAATAATGTTTTGCTGTGTGGGCATTCAGAATTCAGTATGACAAAAATTGCATTTATTGATCCTACAGTTTTTATCACTGTATAATTAAAACTGCAAATTTTAAATAATAATTAAAATAGTATTATTATTATTATTATTATTATTTTTATTTCATCACTTTGACAATCTTTAAATTAGAATGTGGTTGTGTGGGGAGATAATAAATATAGTTATATAATTTTTTAAATTGTTATTTAAATAACTATACAGTATAAATTAAGTAAATTTATTAAGGGAGGTGGCAATAATTTTTTGCTGTGTGGACATTCAGAATTCAGTATGACAAAAATGGCATTTATTGATCCTACATTTTTTTATCACTGTATAATTAAAACTGTAAAATTTAAATAATAATACTTATTATTATTATTATTATTATTATTATTATAATAATACATGATTTATGTAGCGCCAACAGTTTAAATAGTATTATTTATTATTATTTATTTATTTATTTATTTTCATTTCAGGACTTTGACAATCTTTATAGTAGAATGAGGTTGTGTGGGGAGATAATATATATACAGTGGTGTGAAAAAGTGTTTGCCCCCTTCCTCATTTCCTGTTCCTTTGCATGTTTGTCACACTTAAGTGTTTCGGAACATCAAACCAATTTAAACAATAGTCAAGGACAACACAAGTAAACACAAAATGCAATTTGTAAATGAAGGTGTTTATTATTAAAGGTGAAAAAAAATCCAAACCATCATGGCCCTGTGTGAAAAAGTGATTGCCCCCCTTGTTAAAACATACTATAACTGTGCTTGTCCACACCTGAGTTCAATTTCTCTAGCCACACCCAGGCCTGATTATTGCCACACCTGTTCACAATCAAGGCATCACTTAAATAGGAGCTGCTTGACACAGTAAGGTCCACCAGAAGATCCTTAAAAGCTACACATCATGCCGAGACCCAAAGAAATTCAGGAACAATTGAGAAAGAAAGTAATTGAGATCTATCAGTCTGGAAAGGGTTATAAAGCCATTTCCAAAGCTTTGGGAATCCAGCGAACCACAGTGAGAGCCATTATCCACAAATGGCGAAGACATGGAACAGTGGTGAACCTTCCCAGGAGTGGCCGGCCGCCCAAAATTACCCCAAGAGCGCAGCGACGACTCATCCAAGAGGTCACAAAAGACCCCACAACAACGTCCAAGGAACTGCAGGCCTCACTTGCCTCAGTTAAGGTCAGCGTTCATGCCTCCACCATCAGGAAAAGACTGGGCAAAAATGGCCTGCATGGCAGAGTTCCAAGGAGAAAACCACTGCTGAGCAAAAAGAACATCAAAGCTCGTCTCAATTTCTCCACAACACATCTTGATGATCCCCAAGACTTTTGGGACAACATTCTGTGGAGCGATGAGACAAAAGTGGAACTCTTTGGAAGGTGTGTGTCCAAGTATATCTGGCGTAGAAGGAACACTGCATTTCATAAAAAGAACATTATACCAACAGTAAAATATGGTGGTGGTAGTGTGATGGTCTGGGGCTGTTTTGCTGCTTCAGGACCTGGAAGACTTGCCGTGATAAAAGGAACTATGAATTCTGCTGTCTACCAAGAGATCCTGAAGGAGAATGTCCGACCATCTGTTCGTGTACTCAAGCTGAAACCAACTTGGGTTCTGCAGCAGGACAATGATCCTAAACACACCAGCAAGTCCACCACCGAATGGCTGAAGAAAAACAAAATGAAGACTTTGGAGTGGCCTAGCCAAAGTCCTGACCTGAATCCTATTGAGATGTTGTGGTATGACCTTAAAAAGGCCGTTCATGCTCGAAAACCCTCTAATGTAACTGAATTAGGACAATTCTGCAAAGATGAGTGGGCCAAAATTCCCCCAGGACGCTGTAAAAGCCTCATTGCACGTTATCGCAAACGCTTGGTTGCAGTTGTTGCTGCTAAGGGTGGCCCAACCAGTTATTAGGTTTAGGGGGCAATCACTTTTTCACACAGGGCCATGATGGTTTGGATTTTTTTTCACCTTTAATAATAAACACCTTCATTTACAAATTGCATTTTGTGTTTACTTGTGTTGTCCTTGACTATTGTTTAACCACTTCAGATCCGCGCTATTGCCAAATGACGGCATTAGCGCGGACCTACATTTCCGGGACTACGTCCATTGACGTCGTCCCGGTTACGAGCGGCCTGCGCGCCCCCTGAGGGGCGCGCGCGGCGCGCTCTGTGATCGGCGAGTCCGTGAGACTCGCCTGATCACCGATCCGTATAAGGGGTCGATCCCGACCCCTTATCACGTGATCAGCTGTCAGCCAATGACAGCTGATCATGTGATAAAACGGAGCCGGTAATCGGCTAGTATTCCTCCTCGCGCTGACAGCGCGAGGAGAGAAAAAAAAAGCCGATCGCCGGCGGCCGTGTTCGGGACATCAGTCCCGATCACGGCCAGCAATTCAAGCGGACACCTGCCCCCTGCCAGTGCCCACCTGCCACCCGCAGTGCCATCCTGAAATAAAGTAAGTGCCCCCCTGTCAGTGCCACCCAGCAGTGCCCATAGTGCCCACAGTGCCACCCAGCAGTGCCCACAGTGCCACCCAGCAGTGCCCACAGTGCCACCCACAGTGCCACCCAGCAGTGCCACCCACAGTGCCACCCAAAATCTGCCTCAAAGGTGCTGCACCCCAGTGCCGCCCATCAGTGCCCAGCAGTGCCGCCCATCAGTGCCCAGCAGTGCCCAGCAGTGCCACCTATCAGAGCCACCTATCAGTGCCACCTATCAGTGCCCATCAGTCCCATCTATCTGTGGTACCTATCAGTGCCCATCCGTGCCACCCATCCGTGCCACTTATCCGTGCCACCCATCCGTGCCATCTTATCTGTGCCCATCTTTGCCCATCAGTGCCGCCTTATCTGTGCCCATCGGTGCCGCCTTATCTGTGCCTATTAGTGCCGCCTTAACTATGCCTATCAGTGCCCACCAGTGCAGCCTATCAGTGCCCACCAATGCAGCCCATCAGTGCCCACCAATGCAGCCCATCAGTGCCCACCAATGCAGCCTATCAGTGCCGCCTAATCAGCGCACTTCAATGAAGGAGAAAAATGACCCGTTTGCAAAATTTTATAACAAACTATTAAAACATGATTTTTTTTTTTTTTTTTTTGCATCTTTTTTTGTTTGTTTAGCAAAAAATAAAACTCCGAGCTGTAACTAAATACCACCAAAAGAAAGCTCTATTTGTGGGAAAAAAATGATAAAAATTTCATTTGGGTACAGTGTTGTATGCCCGCGCAATTGTCATTCAAAGTGCATCAGCGCTGAAAGCTGAAAATTGGTCTGGGACTGAGGGGGGTTTAAGTGCCCAGTAAGCAAGTGGTTAAATTGGTTTGATGTTCCGAAACACTTACGTGTGACAAACATGCAAAGGAACAGGAAATGAGGAAGGGGGCAAACACTTTTTCACACCACTGTAGTTATATCATTTTTTAAATCATTATTTAAATAACTATACAATATAAATAAAGTACATTTATTAAGGGAGGCGGCAATAATGTTTTGCTGTGTGGGCATTCAGAATTCAGTATGACAAAAATTGCATTTATTGATCCTACAGTTTTTATCACTGTATAATTAAAACTGCAAATTTTAAATAATAATTAAATTAGTTTAATTATTTTTTATTTTTTTATTTCAGTACTTTGACAATCTTTAAATTAGAATGTGGTTGTGTGGGGAGATAATAAATATAGTTATATCATTTTTTAAATCGTTATTTAAATAACTATACAGTATAAATTAAGTACATTTATTATGGGAGGTGGCAATAATGTTTTGCTGTGTGGGCATTCAGAATTCAGTATGACAAAAATGGCATTTATTGATCCTACATTTTTTTATTACTGTATAATTAAAACTGTACAATTTAAATAATAATACTTATTATTATTATTATTATTATTAATAATATTATTATACATGATTTATGTAGCGCCAACAGTTTAAATAGTATTATTTATTATTATTATTATTTTTTTTTTATTTTATTTTAATTTCAAGACTTTGACAATCTTTATAGTAAAATGTGGTTGTGTGGAGAGATAATAAATATAGTTATATCATTTTTTAAATCGTTATTTAAATAACTATACAGTATAAATGAAGTACATTTATTAAGGGAGGCAGCAATAATGTTTTGCTGTGTGGGCATTCAGAATTCACTATGACAAAAATTGCATTTATTGATCCTACAGTTTTTATCACTGTATAATTAAAACTGCAAATTTTAAATAATAATTAAAATAGTAGTATTATTTTTTATTTTTTTATTTCAGCACTTTGACAATCTTTAAATTAGAATGTGGTTGTGTGGGGAGATAATAAATATAGCAATAATGTTTTACTGTGTGGGCATTCAGAATTCAGTATGACAAAAATTGCATTTATTGATCCTACATTTTTTTATCACTGTATAATTAAAACTGTAAAATTTAAATAATAATAATAATAATAATAATATTATAATACATGATTTATGTAGCGCCAACAGTTTAAATAGTATTATTTATTATTATTATTATTTTTTTTTTTTTTTTAATTTCAAGACTTTCACAATCTTTATAGTAGAATGTGGTTGTGTGGAGAGATAATACATATAGTTATATCATTTTTTAAGTCGCTATTTAAATAACTATACAGTATAAATTAAGTACATTTATTAGGGGAGGTGGCAATAATGTTTTGCTGTGTGGGCATTCAGGATTCAGTATGACAAAAATTGCATTTATTCATCCTACAGTTTTTATCACTGTATAATTAAAACTTGAAATTTTAAATAATAATAATTAAAATAATATTATTATTATTATTATTATTTTGTTTTCATTTCATCTTTAAAGTAGAATGTGGTTGTGTGAGGAGATAATAAATATAGGTATATCATTATTTAAATAACTATACAGTAAAAATTAAATAAATTTACTGTTTCTCTGCGTGGGCATTACAATTTAGGTATGGCAAAAATAACTTTTTATGACCTTGTTTTATCACTATATATTTTAAAACGGTAAAATTGTAATTATTATTATTATTTATTTTTTTACAATAATAATAATAATAATAATAATAATAATACCAATAATCATTATACTATATAATAGTAATAATATATATATTATAATAATCAACATACTGCCTGGAGTTTGCTTTTTCTCCCTGTGCCTGTGTTGGTTTCCTCCGGGTACTCCAAAGACATGCTGGTAGGATAATTGGCCCTAGTATATGAATGGGGACCTTGGATTGTGGGCTCCTTGAGGTGCAATGTACAGGGATAGGGACAATTTTTTTTTATTATTTCGTTTAGTGAGGGGAAAAAATATAGTTATGTAATTATTTAAATAACTATAGAGTACAACTTAGATTCATTCATTAAAGTAGATGTAAACAATTACTGAAATTTTGACAAAATTTCCTGATTTTTTTTCCGGTATTTAGGAGAAATTAAAACTCTCAGTTTTAGCCCTTGTACACACGGTCGGAGATTCCGACGGAATGTGTCCGATCGGACCGTTTTGTCGGATATTCCTTCGGACTGTTTCCATCGGAGTATCCGACGGACCAAGTTTTCCAACTTTTTGGTAAAATTTTCAGACAAAATGTATCGATCGGACATACTCCGATCATGTGTAGAGAATTCCGATCGGACAAAGTGCCACGCATGCTCAGATCAAATTCCTACATCAAAGCTATTAGCGTGAACGTAGTCCCGTCGTAACGAACTAACGTCATCACGTCGGATTTTCCGACAACTTTGTCCGACCGTGTGTATATAACAGTTTCGGACAAAATCCGTCGGATTTGGTTGTCGGAATCTCCGACCGTGTGTACAAGGGCTTACTCATCACCAGACAGAAGAAAGAAGCGAGGTGGAAAATAAAATCACAGTTCTGGTGCCCCCAACTGGCCCATTAGTGTCATTGTAGAAAATACAGCCCTGCACTAACCCGAACAAGCATGCAGCAATTAAGGTGAGGACAAAGTAGGAAGCAAAGCCTGAACATGTAATGACTCTGGTGATGAAGGTCTGGGACTCAACCCTTGTGAGTTATTATAGACAAGTCCTAGTCTGGATAGTCATACCAGATCTTCTGGTTTATTTCAGGCTTTTCTTTATTGTACATCACATGTTCTCCTACCCTGTTTCCCCCGAAAATAAGACCTAGCGTGATTGTCAGTGATGGCCGCAATATCAGCCCTACCCCTCAAATAAGCCCTAGTTAAAGTCCTTGTAGGTCTTATTTTCAGGGTAGGGCTTATTTTCGGGAAAACGGGGTAGGGTTTATTTGGGGGGGGGTAGGGCTTATATTGCAGCCATCACCGACAATGACGCTATGTCTTATTTTCGGGGGAAACAGGGTATGTTGGGAGGACAAAGATCCTGCACAAGAAGGAAGGAAAATCGCTCAGATTTTGATGGGTGATTTCTGACATTTAAAGGTTCTCCGTTTATCATAGAAAATCTGCAAAGTGTGGATGTAACAGATGCATTTCAGCTGGGACCTCAGCCGACGTATGAGCTAATTACTGGTGACATTTTAGTCATTGAACATCGGCTCTCCAAACGCACTTCCGCGGAAGTCTCTCGCCGCTCACGCCAATTCCCAGAGCTGGCTTCTGTTTCAAATTCAGAAGGTAATTTTGGGTAAGAAGAGATTAGTTCGTCAGTCTGCTTAACCCCCACACTGCTGATGGGAATTGCGCAACTGTACCGAGAGTAGAACCGGAAAGTTCCCAAACAGAAGGTTTGACTTTATAAGTCCCATCTGATCCTCTCAGGTCGAAGGCCAAATCCACTCCAAAGTAGAGATGAACGGGGTCATTTCATCAAAATTGATTTCGGCCAACGTGAAAATTCTACATTTTGGGAACATTTTGTGTAGAAGATCAGCAGCACTGTAGTGCCTGGACAACGACTGTCATGGCAGGATTGACCGTTATTATTTTACGGGAAGCTGCAGATTTTCAGTTTAGTGTATCCACAATAAATTCTTAAGGGTTTCCCGCTCAGGTTGTCAAGGTCAGATGAGTTGGACGCTGCTGGCTGTTGAGGGTGCAGGCTGAGGAGAGGTCCGTTCAGATCCAAAGCATACTGCACAAAATAGGAAGAGATAGCCCTTGTCAAGAAAGATGTTCTAGCGATCTGGCTGTCAGTGGAAGATCTGTGCATCAAAAGAGCCGCCCGGCGCTCGCATGCGCGACAGCGCGAATGGAACGCACGTGCTGTGTGACAGCACTTGGCACCAAGAAGCCTTATTTAAAGGAGACTGTCACCTTGCCTTCTTGCTGTCCGGTCTACAGTGTTCCTTGAGACCCTTGTAAGCTGTTTACCTCCTGCCAGTTCCTGACTACTCCTGTTTGCTGCCAGCCTCCGACCCGGCTCGTTCTGACTACTCTTCTGCCTCTCCCTTTGGTCTGATTTCTGCCCGCCTGTTACTGACCTGGCCTGCACCTTGACTATTCTCCTGCCTCTGTCTGGTACCTGTTCTGCCCACCAGTGTTTGACCCAGCCTGCCTGACCTTGCCTGTGCCTTGCTGCCTGCTGATCTACAGAGCACCTCCTTGCTGCCAGCCATTCCTGTGTTCCAGCTGATCTACACAGCACCTTCCTTCTGCCTGTTGTCCCAGCTGTGCTACAGAACTCCTCTCGGTTGTTCGCTGTATCCCGGTCATCTGTTCCTGTCCTTTGTTCCTGCCAGTTGCTCTTCGGCCACTTCAGAGGTCCGGACCAGCCCTAGCACTAGCCACCTGTCAGGCACTTGTGCTCCTTTGCGCTCTTGAGCCCCTGTCTCCTCTACCAGGGGTTCTCGAGCCAGAGGCATATGAGAGGCCGCTCCCTGCATTCTGGGCTCTACCACCAGGTAGGTGACAGCCCTGCCACAACACACTTCACCCGGCCCGAGTGGTAAGCAGGTAAAATCAGCCTCAGCTCAATTCATCCAGACCACGACTCCAACATGTTTCTCTGTGTAGTGGATGCTTGTGTAGCCTTGACTTCCTAGAAAATGATTGGGTTCTCCTGCTTATCCTGTTGTAAGAGAAAGCCAGTTAATCAGCGTGCATTGAAGCGCGTTCGTAGGCACATTAGCCTGTGCATAAGAAGAAATATGCATTCGCGCATGCACGCACATGTGCATGCACTGGCGCCAAATGGTCTATTTAAACCAAGCAATGACACAAACACATTGCTGAGTGGTCTTTCAGCTTGTTCCTGTTTGCCTGTGTCCTGATCTGCTTCCTGTCTACCTGTGCTTGACTCGGCTTGATCTCCATCCTCCTCTGGACTACTGCCTGCCTACCTGTGACCCTGGCCTGTGTTTGACTCTGCTCTTGTCTCATGCTCTTGTACCTTGCTATCCGATTGTGTACCGACCCTGGCTTGCATCCTGTTCCTGCTTTAGTCTCACATTCCTGTACCTGCATTGCCTGGATGTTGATGACCCCTTGGTTTATGTTCTGGCTACGATCCTGCCTACTGTTCCATTGTCACAGAGTTCCAGTTTCAGGTGTGTTTCTGGTGATCTACGGCCATCGGTTCCCTTTCAAGCCTCAGCTGGTGCCACCTGCTATACCGGCCCTCGTGCCACTCTGTGTCCTACACTCCCTGTCAGCTCTACCAGGGGTGTTGGACAGGAGATTCAAGAGAAGCCCCCTCTACAGCTCGATCTCCACCAGTTTATGGACCAAGCAGAACACCGACTATTCCTCTGGCAAAACAAAATCAGGCTCCAGTCTTTAGGGTATGTTTACAATTTATTGCAGTGTGCAAATATAGGAGAGACGTTCTAGAGCAGGGTTTCTCAACCAGGGTTCCTCCAGCAGTTGTTAGGGGTTCCTTGAGCAATGAGCAATTTCTGCCTCTCAGATGAGTTCCCACTGACACCATGGATCTTTCTTTATCATACATAATGGGACACAGAGCAGCATAGTAATTACTATGTGGATTATAGGCCACCTTCAGGTGATGGACACTGGCACACCCAGGACAGGAAGTTCACTACCTATATAATCCCTCCCATACTGGGAGTACGTCAGTTTTTTCCCCAGTGTCTAAGGTGTATGTCACGGTTGAGGAAGTGCTAAAGAAGAGCTCCGCTGGAAGATCCTTCCTGGATCAAATAGACTTTTGAAACCGGATCCATTTAAGCACTGAGGCCAAAATGGATGGTACCCGGGCCTCGTAAAGGAAGAACAAGGTTTTTCCTGTAATGCCTCTCTTGGAGGGCTGGACCCTGGGACCCAGTGCTTTGATCATGCATTTAATACCAAAGGTTTTTTTCTGGCAGGGTGCTATACAGGTCCAAGGGAGTAGAATCCCGGTCCTTGAAGTTTTTTTTAAACATAGCCCATTGTGATGGGTGAAGATTGGATCTTTTTAGCGATCTGTAAGGGGGGTACAGTGAGGGGAAAAGTATTTGATCCCCAGCTGATTTTGTACGCTTGCCCACTGACAAAGAAATGATCAGTCTATAATTTTAACGGTAGGTTTGTTTTAATAGTGAGAGACAGAATAACAAAAACAAAAATATCCAGAAAAACCCATTTCAACCTGGGTTTTGCCATCAAATACTAAGCCATGTTTTGCGAAGTGATCAAATACTTATTTCACTCATTAAAATGCAAATCAATTGACACACATTGGGATTGTTTCAGGGTAGAGAGCGGGGGTGGGGCTTCTTTTCCTGAATGAACACAGTTCCCTTATTCTGTATGTGGTGAGGTGTTAGGGACAGGAGCCCACTGGTCAGGGAGAGAGGGGCAGGTTCCAGAGTAAGATGGACAGTATAGGAAGTTGCGCAGACTACTGCTCCGCTTTTAAGTATACTGCATCTGCCTTCTGCATCAGATGACACTGGCCTTGGTCTTCCGCTCTCCAGTTGGAGTTCCATCTCCTCAGTGAGTGTTGCTGATCAGTTATTACTGATAAAGAAACTTAGGCCGCGTACACACGGGCGGATTGTATGGCCTACTTAGTCCGTCATACAATCCGACGGACAGTCCGTCATACTTTCGAATGAACGGACTTGACCACACACGGATGCACAAACAGTCCGTCGAAAGCTTGCGCGATGACGTGTACAGCACGTACGACGGGACTAGAAATAGGAAGTCCAATACACAGCAATGCACCCTTCGGCCGTGTAAATCCTTTCTGAGCATGCGCCATTCTTAGTCCGTCGAACTAGCCTACTCACGAGCGGATTGTCCGCTGAAACCAAAGTATGACGGACAGAATTACGGAAATTCCGAAATACTTAGTACGCCAGACTGCACGCTGAAAAAGTCCGCTGAAGCCCACACACGAGCGGACTGTCCGCTGAAATTTATTTCGGCGGACTAAGTAGGCCATACAGTCCGCCCGTGTGTACGCGGCCTTAGTTGTTGTATCTGGAACTGTTAAAGTGGATGTAATCCTCAATTATTTTTTTTTTTTAATGAAGACTTCTACCTGGTATAGTAGAGGATGTCAAGTCATCTGTGCCCAGTTTTGCCACAAAGAGTTAATACAGCTCTGAGCAATCCTCCTCTTTTTTTAGTAAGATAAAAAACTACACACAGATAAGTTTCACATCTCCCACTGCTGTGACTGACATCTGATTTCCTTATCTCACATGAGAGAGAGAGAGAGGGAGTTATGCCCCTACACACGATCGGACATTGATCGGACTTTCCATGGATTTTTTTTCCCGACAGATGTTGGCTCAAACTTGTCTTGCATACACATGGTCACACAATGTTGTCGAAAATTCAGAACGTCAAGAACGCGGTGACGTAAGACGAGCCGAGAAAATTGAAGTTCAATAGCCAGTGTGGCTCTTCTGCTTGATTCCGAGCATGCGTAGAACTTTGTGCATTGGAATTGTGTACACACGATCGGAAATTTCCGGCAACGGATTTTGTTGTCGGAAAATTTGAGATCCAGATCTCGAATTTTGTGCAATGAAAATTTCCGATGGAAACTGACCGATGGAGCCTACACACGGACGGAATTTCCGAAAGACAAGCTCCGATCGCACATTTTACGCCGGAAAGTACGACCATGTGTATGCAGCATAACGATTCTAGCTTCATGTCCCTCCTCCTTTCTTCTCCAGCTCCCCCAGGATTGGCTGATCCACACCTCGGCATGATTGAGCATGCTGAAGTCATGTGGTGGCTTTCCTGAGTTTTGACTGGATATGACTCAAAACTCAAGAATAGGAGATTATAGAGGTGAGCGGGGAGACTTGTGACATCACAACCCCACCCACCGAGCTCCGGCAAAGAGACCTGCCCACCGATTCCAGAGTTTCTGGGGCTCCTAATGCTGAAGAGCTAGGGATACTCGCAGGAGGCTTGCATGTATACATACATTAATACTGTGCCTTTAGTTTATACTTGGTGAGTGGTGGGTTTACATCCACTTTAACAATATACAGTGGTGTGAAAAAGTGTTTGCCCCCTTCCTCATTTCCTGTTCCTTTGCATGTTTGTCACACTTAAGTGTTTCGGAACATCAAACCAAATTAAACAATAGTCAAGGACAACACAAGTAAACACAAAATGCAATTTGTAAATGAAGGTGTTTATTATTAAAGGTGAAAAAAAAATCCAAACCATCATGGCCCTGTGTGAAAAAGTGATTGCCCCCTAAACCTAATAACTGGTTGGGCCACCCTTAGCAGCAACAACTGCAACCAAGCGTTTGCGATAACGTGCAATGAGGCTTTTACAGCTTCCTGGAGGAATTTTGGCCCACTCATCTTTGCAGAATTGTCCTAATTCAGTTACATTAGAGGGTTTTCGAGCATGAACGGCCTTTTTACGGTCATACCACAACATCTCAATAGGATTCAGGTCAGGACTTTGGCTAGGCCACTCCAAAGTCTTCATTTTGTTTTTCTTCAGCCATTCGGTGGTGGACTTGCTGGTGTGTTTAGGATCATTGTCCTGCTGCAGAACCCAAGTTCGTTTCAGCTTGAGTACACGAACAGATGGTCGGACATTCTCCTTCAGGATCTCTTGGTAGACAGCAGAATTCATAGTTCCTTTTATCACGGCAAGTCTTCCAGGTCCTGAAGCAGCAAAACAGCCCCAGACCATCACACTACCACCACCATATTTTACTGTTGGTATAATGTTCTTTTTATGAAATGCAGTGTTCCTTCTACGCCAGATATACTTGGACACACACCTTCCAAAGAGTTCCACTTTTGTCTCATCGCTCCACAGAATGTTGTCCCAAAAGTCTTGGGGATCATCAAGATGTGTTGTGGAGAAATTGAGACGAGCTTTGATGTTCTTTTTGCTCAGCAGTGGTTTTCTCCTTGGAACTCTGCCATGCAGGCCATTTTTGCCCAGTCTTTTCCTGATGGTGGAGGCATGAACGCTGACCTTAACTGAGGCAAGTGAGGCCTGCAGTTCCTTGGACGTTGTTGTGGGGTCTTTTGTGACCTCTTGGATGAGTCCTCGCTGCGCTCTTGGGGTAATTTTGGGCGGCCGGCCACTCCTGGGAAGGTTCACCACTGTTCCATGTCTTCGCCATTTGTGGATAATGGCTCTCACTGGGGTTCGCTGGATTCCCAAAGCTTTGGAAATGGCTTTATAACCCTTTCCAGACTGATAGATCTCAATTACTTTCTTTCTCAATTGTTCCTGAATTTCTTTGGGTCTCGGCATGATGTGTAGCTTTTAAGGATCTTCTGGTGGACCTTACTTTGTCAAGCAGCTCCTATTTAAGTGATGCCTTGATTGTGAACAGGTGTGGCAATAATCAGGCCTGGGTGTGGCTAGAGAAATTGAACTCAGGTGTGGACAACCACAGTTATAGTATGTTTTAATAAGGGGGGCAATCACTTTTTCACACAGGGCCATGATGGTTTGGATTTTTTTTCACCTTTAATAATAAACACCTTCATTTACAAATTGCATTTTGTGTTTACTTGTGTTGTCCTTGACTATTGTTTAAATTGGTTTGATGTTCCGAAACACTTAAGTGTGACAAACATGCAAAGGAACAGGAAATGAGGAAGGGGGCAAACACTTTTTCACACCACTGTATTCTGTATTCTGATTCACTTTGTGTGCCGAGTCTTCCCTTTGAGTGCCTACCACTGGCATCTTACCCAGCTCCTCAGCCTACACCCTGGTTTTCATCAGAACTAGGGTCCCCATTGGAAGATTTTGCCTATATTCCTGTTCTGGTGACAACTAAAAATCTGGGAATTTCTTTCACTTTTACTCTTGGTGATATTGTTAAATAGGGCGAACAGAGAAGATGAAACTCCCTAGTAGGGGCACAGGCAGCAATAAAATTCCAGGGGGTCTCTCTCAACTCTATGCTAAAGAGAAGGAATTGCACTTTAACCACTATAGCAGAATGACATCCGGGCGGTGGTTCCATTATTCTGACTGTCTTTTAGGATAACAAGCCAGCATGCGCCCGTGGGGGGTCGAGCAGCGTGGCGATCGGTGGTGCGGTGTGTTAGTCGGACACACCACAACTCTGATCCAGGTAAAGCGCCTCTGATGGAGGCTCTTTACCACGTGATTAGCTGTGTCCAATGACAGCTGATCACTGTGTTAACAGGAAAAGCTGTGTATCGGCTTTTTCTCTATTGTGTCTGACAGACGCGAGTAGAGAAGAGCTGATTGGCTGCTCTCCTGACAGGGAAAGAACAGAGAAACTCTGGATAGCCGCACTCCGGATCAAGTAAAGTAAATCGTGCCTTTATTGTTTCCACTAAAAAATCTTCACATCATGCAAGTCACAACAGCAAAGGGAAAAAGAACATAGAGCAAAAAATTCTGACGCGTTTCACGCTGAAATTAGCGCTTACTCATAGCTCACTCAAATTAGTGCTTACTCATTGATTATCAGCGCAATCCCCCTGAGGATGCCCACCCAGGACCCCCAGGGATGCCCACCATGGATGACCACCAGGTATGCCACCCATGACCACCAGGGATGACACTCAGCACCCATAAATGAGGCCAATCTGTGCCCATAAATGATGCTAATCAGTAATGCCTGCCAGTGCCTCCTTATCAGTGATGCCCATCAGTGCCATCTATCAGTGTCCATCAGTTACATCCATCAGTGTCTATCCGTACTCATCAGTGTCACCAATGAGTGCCCATCAGTGCCTCTAGCCATGCCCATCAGTCCTGCATATCAGTGCCACATATCAGTGCACATCAGTGCTGCCTCTCAGTGCCCATCAGTGCTGCATATAAGTGCCCATCATCATTGCCCATCAGTGCCACCTCATTGGTGCCACCTCATCAGTGCACATCAGAGCACTCTCATCAGTGCCCATCAGTGAAGAAGAAAACTTACTTATTTACAAAAAAAAAATTATAACAGAAACAAAGAAAAAAAATAAAAACCCCAGTGGTGATGAAATACCACCAAAAGAAAGCTCTATTCGTGGGAACAAAATGATAAAAATGTTGTTTGGGTACAGTGTTGCATGACTGCGCAATTGCCATTTAAAAAAGCGACAGAGCTGAAAGCTGAAAATTCGAAAATTGGGGGGGAAAGTGCCCCGGGAATTGAAGTGGTTAAGAACAAACCGCTATGGGGAATCCCAAGATCAGGAGCTGCAGCTCAAAACCAACAGAGATTCCCAAGGGAAACGATGTCTATTGACTGGTGATCACTGTCCCACATTCAATAACCCAATATAGTGTATGTAGAACTTGACAGATTTAGCTTGAAACAGCAATTTCCACCCCGAACATAAAGTGCGTACCGAGGTTAATGGAGAGAGACAATCTCCCTTTCTGTAGCTCCAGCGTTATATAATCCCCTCGCTGTCCTTCACCGTGAAATAATACTCCATCACTCTGCATGCTCTTGAACTTCAGGGAGATGACATCTTTATATGTGGTCATCAGTTTCTGATTGAACCTGTAGAGGAGCGAGCTTCTGCCATCAAAGTCCGCCACGTCGGATTCTAGAAAAGAGACAAAAACGGCCATTGAGAATCGGTCATGTAAGCGAACAAACAAGGTCAATGATAATTCTGCACTCTCCTAACATAGACATCAGCAGCACCTTTATGGACAATATCGGGTCGGGAATCGAATCCCCTGGAGAACCTCCTAACACAAAAACAGGATTTCAAAGGATCTCGCAGGAAAAACATATGAACACTTTTGTTAAAGGATTGTCTTCATTCCATACCTTTTTCTAAAAAAAAAAACGTATATATGTCAACCCCACTAATGAAAATATATAAAAACAACAACCGGTTACAGAACATTATCCCCAATATGTAGATTCCCGGATAAATATATTTGGATTCATATCACATACTACCAACATGGTGCCCAGTAAGAAACGAACTAGGGCTTTTGATCACACTATTTATTGGTATGAAATCCATAAAGCAAAATCTCAACACATTTCATCCTTATGGACTTCTTCAGGGAAACAATGGGGTTTATTTTCTTGTAGTACTCAGAAATTCAAGAGTCATCCCTACCCATGCAAATGGAATCTAAATCATAATGAAGACAATTGTGGCCACTATGGAGTTTGCCCCACATCCAAGAAAACGCCCTGTAGTTGCTTCCATACCCACTGGCTATGGGGGCACATGTGCTGGCTAAATCCCCTGCTAGGATGTGTGCATCTATTGCAACACACAGCACAGCTCTGCCCCTCCCTCCACTCTCTCTGCTCACAGGATTTGATTGCACTTTCTCCCATGGGTGCTGCGGTGTCCTCTGAGAGAGGAGACAGGCACAGCACTGGATCAAGATAGGACTTAAGTAAGTATACAGGGGGGGGAGGTGGGAGGGAATGCATTAAAGTGATTCTTTAATTATTTTTTTTTTAAATAACAAACATGTAATGGTATTGCACAGAGCAGCCCCGATTCTCTTTTGGGTCCCCCGCTGGTGCTCCTGACTTCTGCCCCCCGTCGACTGACCCAAATAGCAAGTCGCTTTCTATGGGGGCACTCGATCAGGCTCACTCCTGAGCTGTGCTCCTTGTTCATTCACACACGGAGCACAGCTCGGCTCTGTCCCCCCCGCCCCCCCCCCCCACTCTCACCTCATTGTCTCACTGGCTGTGATTGACAACAGTAAGAGCCAATGGCTCCCGCTGCTGTGTGAGCCAATGAGGGCAGAGAGACACGGGAGAGCCGATAATCTTATATACCTCGCTGGATCGAGATGGGGCATGGGTAAGTGTTAGGGGGGCATGAAGGTAAAAAAAAAAAACCTTGAGCCTTTAGAACTACTTTAAGGTAACAAAATGTTCCGTCTTTACCACCACTTAAGTATTTTTCTTTATTAGGCCGCACAGTGACTAAGTGTTAGCACTTTCGTCTAGCAGCACCAACCACCGTACTACCTGCCCCACATCCAAGAATTGCATGTTCTCCCTGTGCCTGAATGTGTTTTCTCTGGGTACTCCGGTTTCCTCCCACACTCCACTCTAATAATCTAGATAATCCAGGTTTCAGGTGACCGGTCTCATAGATGGAGGCAGCCTACCAGGGCGAGGATTAAGGCTCTATCCATGGGATTTCACTGAATATTCTCTGGAAACTGTGACTGGGAATTGCTGAATAGGAGATCGTTGGGATATCTTGGTCTGGTGGGTGGGCTGGAGGAGTCATTTAGGCACATCATGCCAGGTTACCGGTGAATCAGCTGGTGGAGCCACCAAGGGACATCACAACGGTTATCCAAATATGCCAATCACCCCTGAAGGGGATATAGGAGCTGGTGAGTGGGGACCTTTAAGGGGGAGAACAAGAGTCACCTGATCTGCTGAGCACTTGGTCACTTTCGGGTTCTTTTTTACAGCAGCACTGCATATCACTTGCTTGGGAATATTTTATATATATATATATATATATACAATACACATAAAATTCCTTGATCAACTGCTGGTTCATATATATATAATTTTTTAGCATTTTGTTTTGAAACTCAATGCTCACATTTTTATTTATATACAAATAAATTTTTGAGTTTTTTTATGGTGCTGCTTTTCACGGGTGGAATTTATTTATTCTTTGGACATTTAGGATTAATCACTCTAATCGATGTTTTAAGTAGATGTTCTTTTGCTGCGTGTGTATTATTGCACTTTAAACTAATAAGTTATCATATATACGGTGGTATATGTGATCTTAACAACTAATACTATCACTACTAGAGCACATCAGCTTTTGGGTGGTGCACCATTGTTATAAAGGAAAGGATTGGGATACCCCTCTCCAGTCCAGGATAGCGCCATTCTATTTTATTTACCATTTACCATAGCCCCTTAGGGAAGTCTATTAGGGGAGGCAGAAACCCTTGCTTGATCCTAAGCGTGGAGTTTCTCCTATTTTTGTAGGTTTCCTGAGAAAGCCGGTCATCTGCTGTAAATAAACGGTACCGGGGTTATGGCTGATATCTTCAATATCCCGGTAAAACACTTGCAGACCACAATCTATATATACATATTGCAATCAGCAAGTGGTTAATTTGATGGCTCTATATAAGTACCTGTATTAAATAATAATACAAAAAATGGTATCCCTATCACAGGGCTCAAAATGTCAAGTCCTAAGCTACTAGCAAGGCCTCAAGGATTATTCGCCACCAGTTGCCCCACCCAACTCCTACACTGTCCTGCCCCGAATTCTGCCCCGAAACGCGCCCTTGTAAATTATCTCATGAAATTACACTTAAATGTTTTATGAATGCAGCCTGCCCGTGTCCACCCAATGCAGCCTGTTTCCACGCAATGCAGCCTGCCAGTGTCTACCCAATGCAGTCAGTGTCCATCCAATGCAGTCAGTGTCCACCCAATGCAGCCTGTGTCCACCCAATGCAGCCTGTTTCCACCCAATGCAGCCTGTGTCCACCCAATGCAGCCTGTGTCCACCCAATGCAGCCTGTGTCCACCCAATGCAGCCCGTGTCCACCCAATGCAGCCTGTTTCCACCCAATGCAGCCTGCCAGTGTCTACCCAATGCAACCAGTGTCCATCCAATGCAGCCAGTGTCCACCCAATGCAGCCTGTGTCCACCCAATGCAACCTGCCCATGTACACCCAATGCATCCAGTGTCCACCCAAATCAGACTGTGTCTATCCAATGCAGCCTGTGTCCTCCCAGTGCAGCCAGTGCCCACCCAGTGGAGCCAGTGTCCACCCAATGCAGCTAGTGTCCACCCAATGTGGCCTGTGTCCACCCAATGCAGCCTGTGTCCACCCAATGTGGCCAGTGTCCACCCAATGCAACCTGCCCATGTACACCCAATGCATCCAGTGTCCACCCAAAGCAGACTGTGTCTATCCAATGAAGCCTGTGTCCTCCCAGTGCAGCCAGTGCCCACCCAATGCAGCTAGTGTCTACCCAATGCAGCCTGTGTCCACCCAATGCAGCCTGTGTCCAACCAGTGCAACCTGTGTCCAACCAGTGCAGCCTGTGTCCACCCAATTCAGCCTGTGTCAAGCCAATGCAGCCAGTGTCCACCCAGTGGAGCCAGTGTCCACCCAATGCAGCTAGTGTCCACCCAATGTGGCCAGTGTCCACCCAATGCAGCCTGTGTTCAACCAGTACAGCCTGTGTTTAACCAGTGCAGCCTGTGTCCCCCCAGTGCAGCCTGTGTACAACCAGTGCAGCCTGTATGCAACCAGTGCAGCCTGTGTCCAACCAGTGCAGCCTGTGTCCAACCAGTGCAGCCTGTGTCCATCCAATGCAGCCTACTTGTGCAGGGGGGGGGGGGAATTGCCGGCCGGATGATGAGAGTGCCGAGGAACATCACAGCTTTAATTTCAATTGCTGAGTTCCCACTGCACACAGCCACATACAACCACGCCCCCTGGCCGATGAACTTTGATAGGCGTCACATGTCCCCGATTGGACAGGTGATCTGTCTATCAAAGTCCTGGACAAAGAGGAGAGGCTGTATGTGAGAGCAAGTGCGGAGAACACACAGCAATTGAAATGAAAGCTGTGATGTTCCTCCACATTCTCATAATCTGTCCGCCTGCTCTCCTCTCTTCCCCTCCGCTATCGTGGCTCCCATACAACCTCGGTGCCCTCCCCCCCTGCTCCCAGGCACCCATAGCTCGCCAGCCCTCAAAATCCACTCATAAAATGTGAGCAGGCGAGTGGAATTCTTTGAGGGCTGCCTATCAGATACAGTAAATTGTCAATGCTAGGAAGGTTAGGTAGCTGGTGCACGTGTGTTGTATTTGTAGTCTCCTGTATGTCTTGTATTGGTTTCCTACAATTGTAAGTCGTTTAGCAAAAATCACATTACTTTAGTACAGGGGGGTTTCTGCGTCCTTGCTTTACTGCTAAGTGACCTAAAATAGACGTAGCAAAACATTCCTTTATTACCATTAGTCTAATTTTCTATAAAAACAAATCAAATCCTATTAAATCAAACAAGAATAATGTTTTTTTGATGTACGGTATTCTCCTACATAATCTGACAAGTGAAGCTATTTTCAAATCAAAGGAGACTCTAGCAGAGCCAATCTCCTGACAAGCAAGGGAGAAGAGCCTCAATCTTTGATGTGCAAAGCACTTCCGTGGAAATGTCACCAAAACGATGGCATCGCATAAAACTGAATGATCCGACTCCGTCATCTGCAAGCCGTATATTCTCTTTAATTGAACGACACGCTCGTGTTTCTAAAGGAAAAAAACAATTAGAGAGAACTCCATACAGTGTGTGTTTTCAATCCAGGCCATGACAAGCGTCGCCGTCTCTAGAGGGTCCACCTTTTGAAATTACAAAGAGAGAAAAAACAAACAAACACTTAGCCACCTGCTTCAATATCCTTAACGGAGGAATGGAGAATTCATTACTGGGGTTGGTGTTCACACACACAGCAAGATTAAAATACCCAGGGGCCCTTGTTTTCTTAGGTTTCATATTTTTTCCATCCCTGGTGAGTTTGATTATTTTTTTTTTTGTCCTTGCTTTCTGTTGGTTGCACAGAAGAATGTTGTTGTCGGTAGGCGTAAAATGCAAGCGCTGGATTTTCTAGATGACAGAGAGTGATGTCCCTTAGGTAACTGCATATGTTCTCTAGTGGTCCATCTGGAGAACAAGGCTTGAAGGGCCACCTACAGCCCCAAAAGATTAGGCGCTTACAAGGTGGCATATGTTGGCCCGTGAATAAGTTACGGGTTTAGAAAGATGAAGGGCATTGGTTGGCTGCTTAGCTTTTTCAACTGATTTCAACAAAAAAAAAATATATATTTATGGTTGCTATTTCTTTTTTTTTTTTTTTGCATAGTCCTCTGCCATATCTTACCCTGAGATGGATGGATTGCTGAAGTGTCTCATTTTATTTTTCTGGGTAAATGTTAGTGCCTTTTGAAAGTTCCTCTAAATGCAGAAACTCTCCAGCTCAGTGCCACCACAATTTACAAGCATCATGGGTCCCTGGGCAACGTAAAAGCACTGTGGCCCCTACCAGGGAGATGGCGAGAAACAGTGGGTGTGGCTAAATTATGCTACATATTGGGTGTGGCTTTTTGTCTGTTTATTTATTTTTAATACTTTTTATTATCTTTTCAATTTAAAGCGGAGGTCCACCCTCAAGTGGACCTTCCGCTCATTGGAACCCTCCCCCCCCCCCTCCGGCGCCACAATTGGCACCTTTCAGGGGGGGAGGGGGGGTGCAGGTACCTGTACAGTACAGGTATCTGCACCCACTTCCGGCGTAGATTCTGCAGAAGGTACGCCCCTTTCCGCAGAATCTACGCCCCTTTCCGAAGGTCCCCCCGCTGCCTGCTGGGAAACACACGGATCCCAGAGACAGCGGGGACCATCCTTATTGCGCAGCGCGACTCGCGCATGCGCAGTAGGGAACTGGGAAATGAAGCCGAAAGGCTCCACTTCCTGATTCCCATACCCAAGATGGCGGCAGCAGCACCCGAGAGACGATCGAGAGATCGGCTTCGGGTGCCGACATCGCGGGCGCGCTGGGCGGGTAAGTGTCATTATTTTAAAAGTCAGCAGCTGCAGTATTTGTAGCTGCTGGCTTTTTAAAAAAAAAAACGGCGGAACGTTGTTGGTGGGTCCTTGGTGAGATATCAGGGATCTAAATAGACCCCTGAAGTCTCACTTTTGAGGAAGAGCAAGGGACTGAGGAAACACATGCCCCATTTCCTCTCTGCAGCCTCAGCTGCCCTGCGGGTGAATGAACAAGAGATAGAGGCTTCTGTTTATTCATAAACTGAAGCATAGTAAACACAGTTACATAGTTAGTAAGGTTGAATAAAGACACCAGTCCATCCAGTTCAACCTGAGTGTCTACAACTGTCCCTATCCCTGTACATTGCGCACTCACATCGGTCCCTACCTTCAAGGAGCCCACAATCCAAGGTCCTCATTCATATACTAGGGCCAATTTTGGACAGAAGCTAATTAGCCTACCAGCATGTCTTTGGAGTGGTCCACAAGAAAATGTTGGTGGTCCCCAGGGGTTCTGCCACAAATCAACACTGTGGTGGATGCACTGTATACTGTCCAATGTTGTTTCCAGTGTTGTTCTCGATGCACGATCAGGGCCGTCTTTAAGGCAGGGCAAAAGGGGCAGCTGCCCTGGGCCCTGTCATTGTTGTGGTGCCCAAAGCAGCTGCCACATACTTGCTAACTATCCTGGTTTAAATTCCCTTGTTCCTTGAAGTTACTTGCCAACTATCCTGGTTTAAATTCCCTTGTTCCTTGAAGTTTTAGTCCTGTGTTGTGTCCCAATATCTCAGTGTGAAGTGCTGCTACTAATGCTGCCCAGCTCTGCCCTATTGTTGTGTACAGATGACTCACATGTAGACCCTGTGTTTACATGTAAATAGTGGCGGCATTCATATGTATTTCATGCCCCCCCCCCCCCAGGTCAAATCCACCATCACTTATACTGAATGCTGCCCACTGGGGAGATAAAGGGGCATGCTTGAAAGTCCTGCCTACAACTGTGGTCATTAAGCCGAACATCAACCTGTTCTGCAAAGGCAAGTGAATAGGTGGGTCCAAAGATGAGCAGAGTAGGCAGGTAGAGTTAAAGGAGGTGGAGGGTTGGTGTGGAGAGGATGGGGGAGGTTTGGGGTGCAGAGGTTAGCAGGGGTTTTATGATGCAAAGGTGTACTGACAGGGTGGATAAAGATGTAGGTCACGTGTAAGTGCTTATAGATCGACGATATCAAATGTGGTTGAGAGGGGCCTTGTATACAAATGTGCTCAAAACAGTGCTTCAGTTATGAATGAATACAGCGAGTGAACGGTACCGGTCACACAATGTGTTCATTGTAACAAGAAAGGGCCAGTAAATAACATATTTACTGGTCCCTTCCACCCCTCTTCATCCTGAAGACCCCCACCGTGTGCCCACAGCTGGTGGCGGGAGAGGTGAGGAGAGAAGCCGGTAGCACTGTGGGAGGGGGGCACAGAGGGAGGTCCAGTCAGTGAGGGAAACCTCATAGTGATCAGTGCAGGGGGTGGGTGGGGGAAATAACTTTAATCAATCTTTTTTGGTTCCCCCTGCAGCCGTCTTTCAGCTGCTGCAGGGTGAAACACAAAAGATTGGTTCCATTTATTTCCCCCATCCGTCGCACTGATCACCTGCTTTGTCCAGTGACCAAATGGGCTTCCTCCTGGTGGGGGGGGGGGGGGGTGGGGGAACTACAGGGGCCCCCCAAACAGCGGGGGCCCCTGGGCATTGCTCATGTGAGAAGACAGCCCTGCTTCAGCTGTTGTGGGATGCAATGGATGGACCTTGAAGGACTCCAAGGAACTATGCATGGTACATTTAGTAAAACTAACACAGAGAAGGACAACCAACTTTAATAACAAAACAAAAAAATTGCAAATATCTCCTTCATGTCAAGTAAAGAATAGGCTCAAAATAAGCCGATCATGGTCCTGTGAATCCCAATCAAATTTGGTCCACTGAGCACAGGAATTGGACACAGTAGTGCAATTTTCTCCATGAGCTGCTGTAGAGATGGCAAATCTTCCAGCCGTCCCGGTTCAATGCAAAACTGACCTCCCTTGTTCCGCGGCCAGCACTGAAGGTTGCAGCTGCTAAGGCTGAATACACAAGGACCCCGCTCAAAGATGGAAGCAGCAGGGGCGTACTGACCATTTGGCCATTCGGGCACTGCCCAAGGGCCCCGGGCCACTAGGGGGCCCCATCAGGGTTGCCAGCTTCAGTAAAACCAGAGACAGAATGTAAAAATCAGTGTTTTTTTTTATTACATCTGTCTCTGAAATGTCCCTTAACGACATCCTTTTGGTCTAAAAATCCTGAGATTATAGCTGCCCCGCCTCTCCAGTACCTTCTCAGCCAATAGAAACATGTCTGTGTATACTGTGTTATTGTATACTGTGTGCGTGTATACTGTGTGGCCCCATAATCTCTGATTGCCTGGGGGCCCCATAATCTCCTATTGTCCGGGGGCCCCATGAGTTGTCAGTCCGCCCCTGGGAAGCAGTCAGCATCCTCATTGCTGTGTTGCATCTTGGCCCCCCAGCGTGGCTTCTACTTTTGGGTACAGTCTCCTAGTTGATGCATTTCGAGGACACAATCCTCCTTGTCTAGCCAAGCAACAGTGTATACTGTATGTTCCCATGTTCGCACATTGAAGGATCTACACATTCTCAAATTCTTAGTATCTTTCACACATCATCATCACCAGTGCACAATATCCACAAGGACAGCGTTTGCCAACCAGTGGTCCGTGGACCGCTGATGGTCCACAAGAAAATGTTGGTGGTCCCCAGGGGTTCTGCCACAAATCAACACTGTGGTGGATGTACTGTATACTGTCCAATGTTGTTTCCAGTGTTGTTCTCGATGCACGATGCATACGTAATTGGACGTTGAAGGGCGCTTTTCCATTTTTTCATATAAAGGTGATGTTCCCCAGATCTCTGAGTGGAATTGTGTAAGAGCTTATAGATCGAGGATATCAAATGTGGTTGAGAGGGGCCTTGTATACAAATGTGCTCAAAAGTTGTGAGCTATAGCCGCCGACTGTATCACACGGGAGCGTGCCCGCAAGCTAACCCCCTTGGGAGAGCGCTTCCCAGAGGGGGGGGTTAGCTCTTGCAGAAGACGAAGATTGGGGTCACTCGGTGCAAAACGAACTGCACAGTGGAGGTAAGTATAACATGTTTGTTATTTAATTTTTTTTTTTTTTTAATTAAGCCTTTACAACCCCTTTAAGCCCAGGGCACCATTTATACAGTGGACAGGCTAGTCCCAAGAATGTTTGAATCAACTACGGTTGCCTAACTCGCTATTTCTTTAGGTAAAATAATACTTTTTAAGGTTAATTTTGAACTTTCCTCCTGCTAGTTTGAGGTCATGAGCTGCCAACGGCACCTGCAGATTGAACGTGGCACAACATATTTAGCACAACCCACCTCGGCACACATTGCCGTAACACATTGGTGTCAAACTCAATTCCATCTCGGGCCGCATCAGCATTATGGTTGCCCTCAACGGGCCGGTTGTATCTGTAATGCCGCGTACACACGACCGGACTTTTCGACGGACTTGGTCCGGCGGACTGAATCCGACGGACAATTCAATCGTGTGTGGGCTCCAGCGGACTTTTTCTTCCCCAAAGGCCTAGAAATAAAACTTGCTTCAAATCTGTCCGCCGGAATCAGTTTTCCAGCGTAACATCTCAGTCGTCTGTGTGCTAGTCCGAAGGACTAAAACTGACGCTAGGGCAGCTATTGGCTACTGGCTGTGAACTTCCTTATTCTACGTCATCACGTTCCAATCCGCCAAAGTTTTTGGAGTGATCGCGTGTGGCCCAGTCCGTTCGTTTGAAAGTCCGGTGGACCTCAGCTACAAAGTCAGTCGAATTGTCCGCCGGACCAAGTCCGTGTGTACGCGGCATAAGACTAGATGTCCAGAGCAAGCCCCCCCCCCCCAAGCATCAGAAGTCATGAGTCCACCACCTTCCTTTATATCACAGTATGCCCCCCTTATGTTGTGCTGCTGCTGCCGGGAAGAAGCTGGGGTGAAGCTGGAAAGTAAAAAGTACAGGGTCTGGAGGAGGACTCAAAGAGGGCAGGAGTCCAGAGTAGGCGGAGACAAGGCGGTGCACGGGTAGGCTCAGGATCTGTAGGAGGAGTCTTGTCCTCCCCTCTGCTGCCAACTGCTGAGACAAGGTGGGAGCAGAGATGGGGGGGTGCTAAAGCTGAAGGAGAGATGCGAGGGCCACATAAAATGACCTGGAGGGTCGGATTCGGCCCCTGGGCCTTGCTGTAAATGCATCTTTAATAATATAAGAGTGGTTGAGCCAAGAGAAAAAAAAAAAGAAAAAGGTACAGAAGAGAGGAAATACTTGGAGTGCGGGTCATTAACAAAATGTCATCACATCGAATACTTGGAAACAAATGCAGAGTTTTTAGATCTCAGGTAAGCGATATAATTTAATGTGAATTTCAAATGTAAAATGTGCCGCAAAGATAAAGGTCACGATGGTTTAAAAAAATAAAATAAAAAAAAAATCTGCATAAATTTCAACAAGTGAGTTGATATCATTTGATAGAATTGAACATTACAATGATGTGATGTGATTTCCAATTGCCGTTCAGACGACTCGTAACCTCCGCTATGAAATGATATCTGTAAATGGCTATGTGTGGAGAATACGTTCGCTGTTTGCACTCTTTGTTCATTTCACAGAATTGTAAAATGGTTAGAGTCACTTTTATTATCTACATGCAGCAACAATTTATTTAATCTGAACTCCAGGGAAAACAGATAAATATTCCATTAAAATAGCTATAAGGAAGCCAGTGTAGGTGCCAAACAATTTGTATTTCTGTCCATCACGTTCTGAGATTTACACAGCTCTGTCACCCAGCACAGCCCAGTCTGGCAAGGCAGGAAACTAGACATGTGCTATTCGTTTCGTACGAATCTCAAATTCGTACATATTTTCCAAAATTCTTACGTTCGGAAATACGAATTGCCGTGCGTCCGAATTCTGTACGGAATACAAATTTTTGTTTACGAATTTCGGATTTCGGATCAGTTGTCGTCGAATCGACGATGACTCAGTCTTTATGCTTATTATGAGGGGCTCCCACCATCCCTGTGCTATGCTGACTTCCTCCTGGGGCTGTACCTGTGCTGTGCATATTATGAGGGGTTTCCACCATTCCTGTGCTGTGCTGACTTCCTCCTGGGGCTGTAACTCTGCTGTGCTCAGTATGTCAGTACAGCACAGGGATGGTGGGAGCCCCTCATAATGAGCACAGCAGAGGTACAGCACCCGGAAGAAATCAGCACAGCACAGGGATGGTGGGAGCCCCTCATAATGAGCACAGCAGAGGTACAGCACTCGGAAGAAATCAGCACAGCACAGGGATGGTGGGAGCCCCTCATAATAAGCAGCCCCAGGAGGAAGTCAGCATAGCACAGGGATGGTGGGAGCCCCTCATAATAAGCAGCCCCAGGAGGAAGTCAGCATAGCACAGGGATGGTGGGAGCCCCTCATAATAAGCAGCCCCAGGAGTAAGTCAGCATAGCACAGGGATGGTGGGAGCCCCTCATAATAAGCAGCCCCAGGAGGAAGTCAGCATAGCACAGGGATGGTGGGAGCCCCTCATAATGAGCACAGCAGAGGTACAGCACCCGGAAGAAATCAGCACAGCACAGGGATGGTGGGAGCCCCTCATAATAAGCATCCCCAGGAGGAGCAGGCGCAAACTGGACCAGCGGTGCATGGCAGACAATCCGCTTCTCTCTTTCTCATCTAATGAAACTTCGTATTTCGGATAGGAAATTCTTCAACAGAATTTCGTATTTAGGATAAAAAACAAACTTCCATCAGCATCGACTGTCATATTGAGGTATATTTTTGCCTTTAAATTCATCGTAATGAACGTCGTTCATACAAATGAACAAACCTAACGGAATTTCGTATTTCGTACGAAACGAAACGGAATTTCGGACACGAAATACGAAGTACGAATTAATTTTAATACGAATCCTAACGGAACAGAACGAAACGAATTTATTGACGGTGCCCATGTCTACAGGAAACATTTTTCTCTGCTGCAGGTAAAGTGATTGTAAAGTCTTTTTTTTTGTTTTGTTTTTTTGTTTTTTAGTTAAAAATAACAAACCTGTTATGCTTACCTGCTCTGTGTAATGGTTTTGCACAGAGAAGCCCGGATCCTCCTCTTCTCAGGTCCCCTCTTCGGTGCTCCTGGCCCCCTCCCACCTGTTGAGTGCCCCCCACAGCTTGCTATGAGGGGGCATTCAAGTTGAGCCACAGCTCCCTGTGTCCATTCAGACACGGAGCCACAGTCCTGCCCAGCCCCCTTTCTCTCTTCATTGGCTGACTGACTTTTATTGGCAGCAGCGGGAGCCAATGGCGCCACCCTGCTGTCTCGGCCAATAAGAAGGGGAGTCCCGGCCAGCCAAGTGTCTTGTGCAACATCGCTGGATCTAGAGGGACCTCGGGTAAGTGTTAATGGGGCTGAAAAAAGAAAAGAAGGTTGGGACTTTAAATGAGGCCTAAGACACTTACATCAAAATAGCCTCCATCCCTATCGGGATTAAATTCCCTTTATGATAATGTTTGTGCAACTTTTTATTATATTCAATTTGGGTCTGCTGTGGTATGGGGTGCAAATTTTGTGGCTTTGGTTCCGTGGTTGGAACTTTCCTCAGACTATGGGAGCTGCGATGCGCATCTGGGCTTTCGCCCTTCCTCCCTGTTGGGGGACTGGGAGGTTTCCCCGCTGCGCATCGACGTCACGAATCCGACGTCACGTGATTGATGCCGATTGATGTCATCACGTGGGCGCCGTGAATTTACCTGGTACCGTGCTGGGAGGGAGCGCACCTTTGGTGCCGCTCGCCGGGGGGGTTGTTTCCCCCCGGGAGACGCCGCCGCCCCCTCCTACTCGGGTTGCCAGCGTGACGTTGGCGGCATCGTTGCGGCTGCGGTGGGGCACAAACAACTTTTGCCACAAGATTAAAGGACACTACTAGTATAGCGACTGTTGCCCTTGATAGCCCAATGCACTTAGATGGTATGAACATTATGTTCAACATATCCAGGTATTGTTTCACAGCACACTTATTTTGTGGTTTTTGTTTTCAACACTCACCCTTTTTGTTTTTGGTTCTTTTAATGTTTCATTTTTATTTTTATTTATACACGATAGTGTTCACCACTGTTGGAGCATCTTTATTGCTCTTAACATGATTTCACTATCATATATCACTTTATCTGTGTCACAACAATTCCAACTCAATTCACATCACACCACATTCATTTAGATGCCTTAATTTGACACTTAGGCCGCGTACACACGGGCGGATTGTCTGCCCAACTTAGTCCGCTGAACCGTGTTTCAGCGGACAATCCGCTCGTGTGTGGGCTTCAGCGGACTTTTTCAGCGGACAGTCTGACGGACTTAGTCTTTCGGAATTTCCGTAATTTTGTCCGTCCAAACTTGGTTTTGTCCGTCCAAACTTGGTTTCAGCGGACAGTCCGCTCGTGTGTAGGCAAGTTGGACGGACTAAGTATGGCGCATGCTCAGAAGGGATTTACACGGCGGAAGGTTGCATTGCAGTGTATTGGACGTCGTATTTCTAGTCCCGTCGTTTGTGCTGTACACGTCATCGCGCACGCTTTCAGCGGACTGTCTGTTCATCGTGTGTGGTCAAGTCCGTTCATTCAAAAGTTGGACGGACTGTCTGTCGGATTGTCTGACGAACTTAGTTGGGCAGACAATCCGCCCGTGTGTACGCGGCCTTACACATGTAACCATTGATCCTAGGGTGAGGATCACTTTTTGGCTCACATCCATGGTACACTGCCTCATCGCAGTACCGTACGCTCTGTCCGCCTCAGCTCCCATACCGGATGATACTCCCGGCTACCTCCAATGCCCATAGCTGCGCCTCCTGCCATTGCTTGACCCGTAAGTAAGGGGGGGGGGGTCTTCGACACATTGCTCCTTTCCCCTTTTTTCCTCATTTAATATATCAACTTGACTAATTTTTGGCACACCATTTCTCGTCCCACAGATATCCATCTTATATCAGCTCCTGATGAGTGGCAAAATAGCCACGAAACGCGTAGAGCTTTAAATACTATAAATTACATTCAATCATGCAGTTTTACTAGACTCTGTAATGTTTTTACTTAATTCTATTGATTTACACGATGTGCAATATGTTTATATATGAATTTAATTCTTTTGATGTATGAACTGTGGGATTGATGTTTTTGATGTGGAATACTTCAATATATCTACTATTTATGATGGATTATGGACTATAGAATGTGCATCTCTGCGCCCTATGTTATGCATTAAATTTAAAGCTAATAAATTTACATTATCTGATTTTTATTGCTCTCCTGCTTTTTTCTTAAATCGCATGCTTCGCCAAAGTCCCAACCCTTTTTCTATTTATCGTGTTAATGGGGCTGAGGGGAGTTTCTGCACACAGAAGGCTTTATTTTTACCTAAATGTATAGAATGCCTTCATTGGATGTCGGTGCTTTGAGGCAGAATACCGGTATTATGGTTAGCAGATGGCTCCCATAACCCCGGTATATTCTTAAACGATGGACGGTCCTCTTTCTGATAAGAGTGGTCTCTGCAGCAGATTCACCGTGAGATCACTTTTATCCGTCTCCGCCGCTTACTGGAGCCGTCGGTCATGGCGGAGACGACCCGTTCTGCTCCCCTGAGAGGCTGGATCCCGAGTGAGGGAAAGATGGACCCCCCCACTCAGCTCCATACCATTGGATGGCAGAAGCGACGTCAAACGTCACTTCCGCCCAATGGTCTTAAAGGGGTGAAAAAATAAATGTTGAAAAAAAAATATTTTTTTTTAATTGCGTTTAAGTGTAAATATGAGATCTGAAGTCTTTTTGACTCAAAATCTCACATTAAAGAGGTCCTGTGATTATTATTTTTCTATTACAAGGGATTTTTACATTCCTTGTAATAGGAATAAAAGTGACACAATTTTTAATTATTTTTTTTAAAGTAAAATAAATAATAAAAAACATTTTTTAAAGCGTCCCGTCCCGTCCTGCGAACGGATGCGTAAGTCGCGCCCGCATATGAAAACCGTCTTCAAACCACACGTGTGAGGTATCACCGCGATTGTTAGAGCGAGAGGAATACTTCTAGCAAAAGATCCCCTCTATAACTGGTAACCTGTAGAAATATTTAAGCGTCGCCTATGGAGATTTCTAAGGGTCAAACTTTGTCGTCATTCCATGAGTGGGAGCAATTTTGAAGAATGACATGTTGGGTATCAATTTACTCGCCGGAAAATTATCTTTCATAATATAAAAAACAAGTGGGCTAACATTACTGTTGTCTTTTTTATTTAAAAAAAAGTGTATTTTTTTTTATTTGCGCTTGTAAGACCGATGCGCAAACACAGTATTGCAATGCCCGCCATTTTATTCTCTAGGTTGTCTGAAAGAAAATATATAATGTTTGGGGGTTCTAAGTAATTTTCTAGCAAAAAAAAAAAATGATTTTAACTTGTAAACACCGAGTCTGAAAAATAGGCGTGGTCCTTAAGTAGTTAAAATAAACCTTCTACCTACAATCACTTTAAAGATGAAGCTCATTCAAAAATTTTTTTTTTCCTTATAGCCATCACATCACCTGCCTGTAAGGAAGTATGTCCCACGTCCTGCAGGCTGCTTTGTGTAGAAATCTTCTATACGGGGTGCCCGGTCTTCTTCTTGGAGCTGAACTTTGGCATAGTGGAGACAAGATTAAAGAGGAAGTGAACTCTGATGGGTTTACTTCCTCTTTGTCTCCCTGCAAAGGTAACGCATAATGGGCTACTATGCATCGCATATGTCCCATGTCCTGCAGGCTGCTTTGTGTAGAAATCTTCTATACGGGGTGCCCGGTCTTCTTCTTGGAGCTGAACTTTGGCATAGTGGAGACAAGATTAAAGAGGAAGTGAACCCTGATGGGTTTACTTCCTCTTTGTCTCCCTGCAAAGGTAACGCATAATGGGCTACTATGCATCGCATATGTCCCATGTCCTGCAAGCTGCTTTGTGTAGAAATCTTCTCTACGGGGTGCCTGGTCTTCTTCAGGCTTCTCCAGTTCAAAGTGCACTCAAGACGGAGACCTGCCCCATCCTCCCATCTCATCCATTAAAAAAAGCCCCTGCGTTGTTTATGCTGAATGTAACATGGATGGGGGAGAGTTGGATGAATGACAGGATCCCCTCCACCAATTTAGGGATTGTTACATTCAGCATGTTTGACGAAGAAGAGATTCCCAGGAAAGGTGAGTATAACACCCCTTTTATGGAGGAAATTTAGATTTTTTTTTCAAGCAACTAATAGGTTTGTCCCTGTGATCGAGCCATTTGCGACGAAACGCGTTAAGGAGGTGGTGGTTTCTTTTGTGTGGAGACATCATGATTGCAGCTATTTTGTTGCTTGAATAAAGTATTTAGAAGAGTGGAGATCATAAAGCAGGTCTTATTCATATATTTTCTTCAATAGTCACATTGGTTACCTGTAATGAATTATGTCCCACGTCCTACAGTTTGCTTCACGTTGAAATCTATTCTGCTTGGTGCCCAGTTCCCGTCTTGGTGCTGAACTCTGGAGCGGCGGGGGCTACCAGCCTCAGGCTTCTCTAGGCTAAAATGCTTTCAACACGGTCCTCCCATCTCATCCATTAAAAAAAGTTCCTGCCTTGTTTACACTGAATGTAATAGGAATTGTGAAAGGAGAAGAGTTGGAGGAATGACAGGATTCCCTCCACCATTCAGAGATCATGTTACATTCATTGTGTTAGACGAAGGGCTGCTGAACCCTTTTACTGAGGAAATTTTGACTTTTTTTTAAGCAACTGATAGGGTTGTCCTTGTGATGAAGCCATTTGTGGTAAAACGCGTTAAGAAGGTGGTGGTTTCTTCTGGCTGGAGGCATCATGATTGTAATCTGAGAAAAGCCTCAGCATTGTTTACATTGAATGTAACATGGGGCTGAGTTGGATAAATGACAGGATTCACTCCCCCCATTCAGAGATTGTTCAATTCAGAGTATCTTTGAAGGTCCTTCTGTCAGCCTGATTGGGGACCAGGCTCCCAAATTTGTTAATTCTATCTTTGAAGGTTGCCGATCTGGAAAAGAGGTTCCTAGAATGGTTACTATAAGACCTCTTTCATTGTAGAAATTTGGATTTTTTTTTTTTAAGGCAACTGATAAGGTTTTGATCAAACCATTTGTGGTGAAACGTGTTAAGGAGGTGGTGGTTTCTTTTGGCTGGAGACATCATGATTTCAGTCCTTGGAAGAATGGAGATTACGGGTCTTATCCATTTATTTTCTTCAATGGTCGCATCAGTTACCTGTAATGAAGTTTTCCCACAACCTGTAGGCTGCTTTGTGTAGAAATCTTCTCTGTTTTGTGCTCGGTCCTCTTCTTGGTGCTGAACTTCGAAGCAGTGTGTGTGTGTGGGGGGGGGGGGGGGGGGTAACAGCATCAGGTTTCTCCAGGCTAAACTGCATCCAAGACGGTTCAACGGAAACCCGTCCGCACCGCCTGTCTCATTCACTGAGAAAAGCCCCTGTGTTGTTTACATTGAATGTAACATGATCTGTGAATGGGGGAGAGTTGGATAAATGACAGGATCCACTCCTCCCCATTCAGAGATTGTTCAATTCAGTGTATCTTTGAAGGTTGCCGAACTGCAAAAGAGGTTCCTAAAAAAGTTTCTATAACACCTCTTTCATTGTAGAAATTTGGATTTTTTTTTTTTTCAAGGCAACTGATAAGGCTGTGCTCAAACCATTTGTGGTGAAACGTGTTAAGGAAGTGGTGGTTTCTTTGGAGTGGAGACATCATCATTGCAGCTATTCTGTTGATGCTTGAATGCACGTATTTGAAATAATGGAGATTGGAGTTGTACTTGTGATCAATAAATTAAAAAAAAAAACCTTTACATGCCTGATGAAGAGGTCCTGCTTGGCTTCCGAAACGTTGCGCTTATGTTGTGATGTGATCTTTCTGCAATTAAAGTTTTGGACTGCAATTCAAGATCCATGGTGTGCTGGCAAACGTGTATTTATCTGTGATATATCCATATATGTCCAGCTGGCGATAGTTTCAGCACCCACTACAGATAAGCCTCTAATCCAGGAACATGTGCGATTGGGATATATAGACAAGCGTACATATTCGCCAGCACACCATGGATCGGCAATTTTCGTCCAAAAGGTTTTAATGGAAAGGATCACAGCACAAAGGAAGGTACAACGTTTCGGAGCCCTTCGTCAGGCATGTATTTATCACATGCCTGACGAAGGGGTCCTGCGCGGCTACGAAACGTTGCACCTTCCTTTATGATGTGATCCTTTCCATTAAAACCTTTTGGATGAAAATTGCCGATCCATGGTGTGCTGGCACATATGTACGCTTGTTTGATGTTTCTAGGACCCAACTGGTAATTGCTGCAGCACCCAACACTTTATGAGCCATAGATACCAGTGTGCGATAGGAATATTGATCAGACGGGAATATACAGACAAGACTGTACTTGTGATCAGGTCATTTGTGGTGAAACATGTTGAGGAGGTTATGGTTGCTTTTGGGTGGGGACATCAAGACTGCAGTATTTCTGTTGATGCCTAAATAAAAGTATCTGAAAGAATGGAGATTGGAATGCGGCTGTTATTCTTTATTTATTTTCTTTACCCATGGCCTGGTGGGAGGAGCAGGTCTCAAGTGGTGCTATGGGTTTGAGATGTTTCAACTGTTTCAACTGATTTGGTTTTAAGAGCCCTTTCACATCTGCTTACTCTTCAAGGCTCACAATCGTGGCCAAAAGTTTTCAGTGTGACACAAATATAAATTTTCACAAAGTCTGCTGCCTCAGTTTTTATGATGGCAATTCTCATATACCGTATTTATCGGCGTATAACACGCACCCCAAGTTTAGGAGGGAATTTTAAGGAAAAAAACTTTTAGGAGGGAAGTTTAAGGGGAAAAAAACAAACTTACATGTATATGCCCATCAGTGTCATCTGCAGCCTTGTCCACCATTGCAGCCTTATGCAGCCTTGTCCACCATTGCAGCCTTATGCAGCCTTGTCTCCCATTGCAGCCTTATACAGCCTTGTCCACCATTGCAGCCTTGTCATGCAGCCTTGTCCACCATTGCAGCCTTATGCAGCCTTATCTCCCATTGCAGCCTTATACAGCCTTGTCCACCATTGCAGCCTTGTCATGCAGCCTTGTCCACCATTGCAGCCTTATGCAGCCTTATCTCCCATTGCAGCCTTATACAGCCTTGTCCACCATTGCAGCCTTGTCATGCAGCCTTGTCCACCATTGCAGCCTTATGCAGCCTTGTCCACCATTGCAGCCTTATGCAGCCTTGTCTCCCATTGCAGCCTTATACAGCCTTGTCCACCATTGCAGCCTTGTCATGCAGCCTTGTCCACCATTGCAGCCTTATGCAGCCTTGTCCACCATTGCAGCCTTATGCAGCCTTGTCTCCCATTGCAGCCTTATACAGCCTTGTCCACCATTGCAGCCTTGTCATGCAGCCTTGTCCCCCATTGCAGCCTTATGCAGCCTTGTCTCCCATTGCAGCCTTATACAGCCTTGTCCACCATTGCAGCCTTGTCATGCAGCCTTGTCCACCATTGCAGCCTTGTCATGCAGCCTTGTCCACCATTGCAGCCTTATGCAGCCTTGTCCACCATTGCAGCCTTATGCAGCCTTGTCCACCATTGCAGCCTTATGCAGCCTTGTCTCCCATTGCAGCCTTATACAGCCTTATCCACCATTGCAGCCTTATGCAGCCTTGTCCCCCATTGCAGCCTTATACAGCCTTGTCCACCATTGCAGCCTTATGCAGCCTAGTCCACCATTGCAGCCTTATGCAGCCTATAAGTCCACCATTGCAGCCTTATGCAGCCTAGTCCACCATTGCAGCCTTATGCAGCCTAGTCCACCATTGCAGCCTTAAGCAGCCTTGTCCACCATTGCAGCCTTATGCAGCCTTGTCCACCATTGCAGCCTTATGCAGCTTTGTCCACCATTGCAGCCTTATGCAGCCTTGTCCCCCATTGCAGCCTTGTCCCCCATTGCAGCCTTATACAGTCTTGTCCCCCATTGCAGCCTTATGCAGTCTTATCCCCCATTGCAGCCTTATGCAGTCTTGTCCCCCATTGCAGCCTTATGCAGTCTTGTCCCCCATTGCAGCCTTATGCAGCCTTGTCCCCCATTGCAGCCTTATGCAGCCTTGTCCCCCATTGCAGCCTTATGCAGCTTTGTCCACCATTGCAGCCTTATGCCGCCTTGTCCACCATTGCAGCCTTATGCAGCCTTGTCCCCCATTGCAGCCTTATGCCGCCTTGTCCCCCATTGCAGCCTTATGCAGTCTTGTCCCCCATTGCAGCCTTATGCAGTCTTGTCCCCCATTGCAGCCTCATGCAGCCTTGTCCACCATTGCAACCTTATGCAGCTTTGTCCACCATTGCAGCCTTATGCAGTCTTGTCCCCCATTGCAGCCTTATGCACTCTTGTCCCCCATTGCAGCCTTGTCTATTTTATTTGCCTGATTTTTATTTGTTTTAAATGCCGCCGCCGAGATACAGAGCCAGATGTGTATCTCGGCAGCGCGGTAGTTCTCGGCCGGCTCTTCTCGCCAGCTTTCGGCCGTTCTCGGCAGCTTTCGGCTGCCGAGAACGGCCAAAGGCGGCCGGAAGCCGTCGAGAAGAGCTGAAGGCGGCCGCAAGCCGCCGAGAACGGCCGTAGGCGGCCGAAAGCCGCCGATAAATGGCCGAAGGTGGCCGAAAGCCGCCTTAAAGAGCCGAAGGCGGCTGAAAGCCGCCCAGAGGCTCAGAATTTTGGGGGATCGGCGTATAACACGCACCCACGATTTTCCCCTGCTTTTAAGGGGAAAAAAGTGCGTGTTATACGCCGATAAATACGGTACTTCAGAATGTTGTGAAGAGCGATCAGGTGAATTGCAATTAATTGCGCATTCCCTCTTTTCCATGAAAATGAACTTAATCCCGTGAAAAAAAGACATCTCCACTGCATTTGTGAAGAAGGCTTCAGGGCGCCCAAGAAAGTTCAGCAAGCTCCAGGACCGTCTCCTACAGATGATTCAGCTGCGGGATCAGGGCGCCACCAGTGCAGAGCTTCCTCAGGAATGGCAGCAGACAGGTGTGAGGACATCGGCACGCACAGTGTGGAGAAGACTTTTGGAGGAAGGCCTGGTGTCAAGAAGGGCAACAAAGAAGTCACTTGTCTCCAGGAAAAACATTAGCCCTTGTACACACGATCGGAGATTCCGACCACCAAATACGTCGGATTTTGTCAGACGGATTTTGTCCGAAACTGTTGCATACACACGGTCGGACGAAGTTGTCGGAAAATCCGATCGTTCAGAACGTGATGACGTTATTTCGTTACGACGGGACTGCGTTCAGGCTAGTAGCCAATAGCTTTGATGTAGGAATTTGATCTGAGCATGCGTGGCACTTTGTCCGATCGGAATTCTCTACACATGATCGGAGTATGTCCGATCGGAGGATTTTGTCGGAAAATATTTCCGGCAAGTTAGAAAATTTGGTCCGACGGATATTCCGACGGAAACAGTCCGATGCAGACCACACACAGTCGGAATATCCGACAAAATGCTCCGATCGGACACAAAAAAATTGAAAGCATCGCCTATGGAGATTTTTAGGTACCGTAGTTTGTCGCCATTCCACGAGTGCGTGCAATTATAAAGCGTGACACGTTTGGCGTAACATCATCTTTCACATTATACAAAAAAAAATTGGGCTAATTTTACCGTTTCGTTTTTTTTTTTTTAAGCCATGAAAGTGTACCTTTTGCCAAAAAAATTGCGTTTAAAACACCGAAGCACAAATACCGTGTGACATAAAATGTTGCAACAATCGCCATTTTATTCTCTAGATTCTCTGCTAAAATATATATATAATGTTTAGGGGCTGTAAGTAATTTTCTAGCAACAAAATGCAGATTTTAACTTGTAAACACCAAATGTCAGAAATAGGCTTAGTCATGAAAGGGCTATAACACAATGCACCACATTGCATGGCATGTGTTTATGTCTATACTGTATGTACTTTATATAACATGGGCGTAAATAAGGAGGGGGTAAGGGGGGTCCAACCTCCCTTTAAGTATCCATGGCACCACAGCTAGTGCTGACAGTCTCTGCACTACTGAAGAACTGTTGCCACGCTCCTGCTGCCCTTTAGGCTTCAGACTCTGGGACATTTATGTTGGGAAGGAGGGAGGGAAGTGGAGATTTATGGAGGGATTTATGGAGGGAAGATTTGTACTAGGGGGAAGAGTGTGATTGTGTTGGGGTGTGATCTGTACTGGGGTTGTTGCTGTACTGGTGAGGGGAGGGATCTTTACTGGAATGTGCTAGGGGAAAAGGAATATGTAATGATGGTGGTGGTGGGGGGGGGGGGGGGGGGTCTGTACTGTGTGAAACTCTTCCACCTGCTCCATATCCCATTGATCCCACCATCATCAATGACACCGATGCATTAAGTGAAAGAGAATGGCATCTCATTTATATTTCATTAGGTGGCACCTCGTTGTACATCTCTGAGCCGCCGCCAATAATTCTACTGATTCCATCGAGATCGGAAACATCTGCATATTGAACGCAAGTCATCTTAAAAGATACGTATAAATATTTATGCTTCAGCAAGCCCTGATTACATGTCTACATGATACAAGACAAAAGGCAAAATAAAAGGCATTAATGCTAATGGTATCCTATCAGTGTCACTTACAGCACCGGGAAATAAGTCACCCTAGAGTTAAAAAAATAAATAAAAAATAAAACGCAAGGCTGAAAATGTTAGAAAAGCAGCCAAGATGCTGAGCGCTCAAACCAAGAAATTCATTATAACCCCAGCAATGATTGTATTCAATAAAGCTCAGAGACCCGAGAAAGGGAGCGCCCCACGTAATCCCAACAACCTGTTTTACTTTGTTTCCAGTTATAGGGTATCCACTGATAGGGTAGCACAGCCAGCCCTCCTGTACTGGGCCCGGGTCCCATCAGTTCAAAAAGGGGGGGGGGGGGACGGTCTTATTGCAGACACTGATCCTCTTTTGCCTCCCTCTGCAGAACTGCCAGCTTCTCCTCCTCCTTTCTCCCTACGGCTGCACTGCAGGGGTCCTAGCACATGCGCCCCTTCCACCTGCTGTCTGAACCCCCGTGTGCCCCTTTCCCCCAAAGCACCGCCAGCTTCTCCTCCTTCTTTCTTCCTACAACTGCACTGCAGGGGTCCTAGCACATGTGCCCCTTCCACCTGCTGTCTGAACCCCCGTGTCACCTTTTCCTCCAAAGCATCGCCAGCTTCTCCTCCTCCTTTCTCCCTACGGCTGCACTGCAGGGGTCCTAGCACATGCGCCCTTTCCACCTGCTGTCTGAACCCCCGTGTGCCCCTTTCCCCCAAAGCACCGCCAGATGCTCTTCCTCCTTTTTCCCTACGGATGCACTGCAGGGGTCCTAGCACATGCGCCCCTTCCACCTGCTGTCTGAACCCCTGTGTGCCCCTTTCCCCCAAAACACCGCCAGCTTCTCCTCCTCCTTTCTTCCTACAACTGCACTGCAGGGGTCCTAGCACATGTGCCCCTTCCACCTGCTGTCTGAACCCCGTGTGCCCCTTTCCCCCACAGCACTGCCAGATTCTCCTCCTCCTTTTTCCCTACAGATGCACTGCAGGGGTCCTGGCACATGCGCCCCTTCCACCTGCTGTCTGAACCCCCGTGTGCCCCTTTCCTCCAAAGCACCGCCAGCTTCTCCTCCTCCTTTCTCCCTACGGCTGCACTGCAGGGGTCCTAGCACATGCGCCCCTTCCACCTGCTGTCTGGCCCTTTCCTCCACAGCACTGCCAGCTTCCTTCCTCTCCCCTCCCGCCGGAAGCTGCTGCGGGCACACAGGGGGATGTTTCAGGATGGAGAGTAGGGGGAGGGGGCCAGTAGATAACATATTTCTTTCTTCCTTCCCTGAATGAACACAGAGAGCAATCAGTACTGATCACTCCTGTGTCCATTTATCAATGAAGCATGGTAAACTGTGTTTGCTATTCTTCCATTTGTGATTGATCAGGGAGCCTCAGAGCGCTTCCTATTCATTCACCTGTGCAGCTGAGGCTACAGAGAAGGGGGCTGAGGAATCGATGTTCTCAGTCACTTTCAGTTGGGGCTCTCAGGTAGGCTGTATGGGGCCCTGTCGTCTCTAACAGCAGCCCTGCTTTTACCACTGAAATGATGGACTCTGTTAGTTCAAATCCTTTCTGGCTACTTGGGCTCCGCTGACACTTTGCGCCTGGAATTGCGGGTAGAATCGCCACGATTCTGTTCTGCCCGCGATTCCAACATCAAATGGCAGTTGCTGCACAATGCACGTTTGGGTGCCATGATCCCTTAATGACACCCAAACGTGATGAGATTCTGCCGCGATTGTCGAGCGTCAGGATTGTGCGGGCAAAGTGCGTGTGCCTTTCAGGCTCTATTCACACTTCGGAACTTTGAATCCTGGGCAAAATTTCAAATCGCATGGTGATTGCTGGACAACTAGCAATGCGATAGGGATACTGGCGCCCCAAATGTGATGCGATTCTGCCACGACCGTTGTGTGACAGGATCGCATGGCAATTGCAGCAAAGCACGACAATGTTTGTATCTCTCTATCCCCCATCTGATCAATGTTTATAAACAATGTTACTTTGTATCTCTATCTCCTGTCTGCACAATGTTTATAAAGAATGTTACTTTGTATCTCTCTATCTCCTGTCTGATCAATGTTTATAAAGAATGTTGTGCTTGCTTTGGCAGTCCCACCAGGACAATTTAAAAAAATATATATTTTGATGAAAATCTGATGCTTCCTCGCTGAGATTTGAACGTTTCATTCTTTTTTTATTTTTATTTTGATTTACTTTTTATTTATGTCATGAAATATTAAACAATGCACAAAAGTAAGTAAAGTGCCACAGTGCCAAAGACACCTTCCTAACGCTTTTTAATCTGTTCATTGTGATTGTTTGATTGATACTAAAAAGCAAAACAAAATGAATACATAATGAAAGAGTCAGTCTGATTGGATACATTGGAAATGCTTTTTTTGTGATAGAATCACCCGGGACGGTGGCTTTTGGAGGGGATTGAATGCCTCTTGCCCACCGACTGTGGGCCGTGGCATCGGATGGAGCTGCAAGCATTTAGTCGGATGTTCTGTTATCTAATGCAAAAGGACATTATTAACGGCTTCCGGACCAGCCGCCGCAGTTTTACTGGCTCCCCTGCGCAAAATCACGCTACCGCACGGGGTCCGGATAGCAGGCGCGCGCCCGCTGCACAGTGGTGGGTGCCGATTCTCGTGGCCCCATGGTCGCGATGACTGCCGGCCATGAGCGATCGTGACCAGGAGACACAGAACAGGGACGGGTGTGTGCAAACACAAACTTCCCGGTTCTGTTCTGAGAGGAGTGGAAGATTGTGTGTTCCTGTTAGCTAGGAATCACGATCCGTCACTTCCTGTAGTTAGTACCCCCCCCTTCAGTTAGAATCACCTCCCAGGGAACACAGTTAAGCCCTTTACCGACCCCTAGTGTTAACCCCCTTCACTGCCAGTGACATTTTTACAGTAATCAATGCATTTTTAATCGCACTGATCGCTGCATTAATGCCAATGGTTCCAAAAATGTGTCAAAATTGTCCGATGTGTCCGCCGTAATGTCGCAGTCACAATAAAAATCGCTGATCGCCGCCATTACTAGTAAAAATAATAATAATAATAATAAAAATGCTATAAATCTGTCCCCTATTTTGTAGACGCTATAACTTTTGCGCAAACCAATCAATATCTGCTTATTGACTTTTTTTACCAAAAATTTGTAGAAGAATACGTATCGGCCTAAACTGAGGAAAAAAATTGTTTTTTTTATATATTTTTGGTGGATATTTATTATAGCAAAAAGTAAAAAAGAATGTGTTTTTTTTCTCAAAATTGACGCACTTTTTTTGTTTATAGCACAAAAAATAAAAAACGCAGAGGTGATCAAATACCACCAAAAGAAATCTCTATTTGTGGGGAAAAAAGGACGTCAATTTTGTTTGGGTGCAACGTCGCACGACCGCGCAAATTTTCAGTTAAAGCGACGCAGTGCCGAATCGCAAAAAGTGCTCTGGTCAGGAAGGGGGTAAAATCTTCCGGGGCTGACGTGGTTAAAAAGGCCATGATGGTCTCTGCCAGCTTGGGACTCATTGCTGATGGTGATGCCATCTGCAAGGTACCTCTCTGGGGCCCCCGGCCATAATGTGAATTGTACTCAGTGTCAGGGCTGGGCTCAGCCCTTCCTTCTCTGAGCTGGCCGCTCAGCTGTCGGATAATTGCCAGCTCCCATCTCTCTCCACAGTTACTCAGCTGTTGATGATATCCTGCTCGTCAGTCCTGCCTACTTAAGCCGTCCAGCCCAGAGGGTCTCTGCCTTCGTCTTGGTCAACATCACAGAAACGTTCTCCTGCAATCCTGTTCTAGACTTGCTTTGCTGACATCCCTTCTGGCTCCAGATCCTGCTTGCTGTTCCACTACATTGATCCCTGACTTTTGGCTTGGCTGACTATCCATTCCGGTTCCTGAACTTTGGCTATGTTTTGACTACGTTTGTTCTTTTTACTTTTATTATTAAACACGTGTGATTCAACTGTACTTCTGTCTCGGCCTGTTTTCATGGTTTCTGACACTCTGCCAGCTTGGGATTCATAGCTGATGTCATCAGCAATCCACTTGTCTGGGGCCCCCGGCCATAATGTGTATTGTACTCAGGATCTCGGTGACGGCAAGTCTGGCCTGGAAGGAAATCTCTGATTGGTAATAGTCTGGGTGGGCACTCACCCAGGTCACACAAGTGGCTAATTAAGGATCCTCTGTGATGGGATTAGTCATGAGTCAGCTCTACCTCGTTACCTAAACCATTGTGTGGTGTTTTGGGTAATTATTTGGGTCATTGTTCATGTGGTGAGTGACCTCCTCAAGTGTATAAAAGCCTGTATTCTTGTTCAAATAAACAGTTCTTATTCTGATTTACTCAAAAGCTGGTGTTGCCTAGTTCTTGGGGTAACTATAACCAGATTCACCGATCTCGGGTTCCAGAGCTTAGGAAGCGATATACTGACGGGAGCACTAAAGCGGAGTGTGGGAAGGGATTCCGTCACACTTTTCAGCCAATACAACGACAAAGTAATGCAAGAATGTGAACCTACTTACTATATGAACACCCATAGACTTCCACTCTCATCCCGATCCTCCCGCTGGGGTTCCAATCCAAAGGGACAAATCTAAGGAATCTGGCTTTTATGGAATGCTGAAACTTGTGGTTCACCACACCATCAGCGTTTATGTTTCCAGGAAAGACCTATAGAAGGAATGTGACAAAAAATAAATGATAAGTAAACCGACTCTCTTACTGCAAATATTGGCATTTTCAAAGGCAACCATGAAATCTGTTACTTGAAATCCTCTGGAACTTATGGGGATTGCTGGATTAAAAGCTTTACTACAGGAAATCAGCGACATACACAGCAAAAAATAAACATACAAAGGAGCGCTGTCACCTGAAAAGGGATTTGAAATTCTTTCCATCCAGCCCTGAGATTTACAAAGCCTTGCCTCAGAGCACAGGCAGAGCAGAAGACCTGATTTATTTTATGATGCAGCTGAGTAACACTTATGTGATTCTTTAAGAATAATAAGAATAATAATAGCAATATATATATATATATATATTCCTTTTTTTAATATAATATAATTTATTAATATATTTATATTACATATTAATAATATATAATAATATGAGAACATAGTAAAAATGAAATACAAATAAAATATATGTAATATTAATATGTAATAAAAAAAATATAAAATATATATTCCTGCACCTTCACACAAGAGATCACCCCAATTCCTGCACCTTCACACTACAGATCACCCCAATTCCTGCACCTTCACACTACAGATCACCCCAATTCCTGCACATTCACACTACAGATCACCCCAATTCCTGCACCCTCACACCTCAGATCAGCTACATTTAATACACCTTCACACGCACTTCATTTAACCCCAAATTCCTGCACCTTCTCACATCAAGTCACCCAAATTCCTGCACCTTCACACCACAAATCACCACATATTTCTGAACTGTCACCCCTCAGATCACCCCAATTCCTGCATTTTCACACCTCAGATCACCCCAATTCCTGCATTTTCACACCTCAGATCACCCCAATTCCTGCACCTTCACCCCTCAGATCACCCCAATTCCTGCACCCTCACACCTCAGATCACCCCAATTCCTGCACCTTCACACCTCAGATAACCCCAATTCCTGCACCTTCACACCTCAGATAACCCCAATTCCTGCACCTTCTCACATCAGGTCACCCAAATTCCTGCACCTTCATATTTCAGGTCTCCCCAATTCCTTCACCTTCACACCACAAATCACCACATATTTCTGAACCGTCATCCCTCAGATCACCCCAATTCCTGCACCCTCACACCTCAGATCACCCCAATTCCTGCACCTTCACACCTCAGATCACCCCAATTCCTGCACCTTCACCCCTCAGATCACCCCAATTCCTGCACCCTCACACCTCAGATCACCCCAATTCCTGCACCTTCACACCTCAGATCACCCCAATTCCTGCACCTTCACACCTCAGATCACCCCAATTCCTGCACCTTCACACCTCAGATAACCCTCATTTCTGCACCTTCACACCTCAGATAACCCTCATTTCTGCACCTTCACACCTCAGATCAGCTACATTTAATACACCTTCACACGCACCTCATTTAACCCCAAATTCCTGCACCTTCTCACATCAGGTCACCCAAATTCGCCCACCTTCATATTTCAGGTCACCCCAATTCCTGCACCTTCAGAACTCAGATCAACCTGATTCCTGCACCTTCACACCTCATATCAGCCCCAATTTCTGGACCTTCATACCAATTCCTCAACCTTCGCACTGCAGATCACCCCAATTCCTGCACCCTCAGATCTGAGATAAGCTCCAGTTGTTGTACCTTCACAGCTCAGATCACCCCAATTTCTATACTTTCACTTCTCAGATCACACAAATTCCTCAACCATCACATCCCAGAACACCCCAATTCCTGCACCTGCACACCTAAGATCCCCCCAATTCCTGTATCTCCAGATGCCAAATCAGCCCCAACTCCTGCACCTTCACAACTCAAATCACCCCAATTTCTGTACCTTCACTTCTCAGATAACACAAATTCCTCAACCATCACATCCCAGAACACCCCAATTCCTGCACCTGCACACCTAAGATCCCCCCAATTCCTGTATCTCCAGATGCCAAATCAGCCCCAATTCCTGCACCTTCACAACTCAAATCACCACAATTTCTGTACCTTCACTTCTCAGATAACACAAATTCCTCAACCATCACATCCCAGATCACCCCAATTCCTGCACTTTCACACCACAGGTCACCCCAATTCCTGTATCTCCAGATGCCAAATCAGCTCCAATTCCCGCACCTCCAGACCTCAGATCGCCCTCAATTCCTGCACGTTCACACCTCAGAGCAGCCCCAATCCCTGCACTTTCAGACCTTGGATCACCCCTAATTCCTACACCTTCACACCTCAGATCATCATCAGAGTTGATGGGTTTTTGCATTTAACCTGTTGCAGCTGGTGGGGTTATATTTTGTAGCAGAAGGAAGAGGGTAGGCAGAGGTGCTTCTTCGTGTAATGATGTCCTCAGATGGACCTACCTACGCTGGTACTGGGAAGAAGGCCATCACCTGAACGTCTCATGCCGCGTACACCCGATCGGAATTTCCGGCCAGGAAAAGACAGATGAGAGCTTTTCATCGTAAAATGCGACCGTGTGCACGCTCCATCGGAATTTAGCTGTTCCGAATTTCCGCCAGCCAAAAATTTATAGCATGTTCTCAATTTTCCCGACGGAAAAACTTTCTATCGGAAATTCCGATCACGGGTATGCAGTTCCGACACGCCAAAAATCACACATGCTCAACTACGAGACGGAAGCTATTGGCTACTGGGTATTGAACGTCCTTTTTCTAGTAACGTCGTACGCGTTGTACGTCACCGCGTTCTAAACGATCGGAATTTGATCGTGTGTAGGCAAGACAACTTGAGCCGAATTTCGTCTGGAAAACCATCAGAGCTTTTTTTCCGACGAGAATTCCGATCGTGTGTACGACCTCGGGCACTAAAATGTAATAGAATTTTGGTGGGCTGCAGAGTGGCAGTGAGTTGCCATTGAAGCCTATGGCAGCCGCATGCAATGTATTGGTAGGTAACAGGGGCCCACCAGAGGAAGCTCCGGTCTTCTGTCATGCCAGCTTCTGTACACACCGCATGACCATCTTCTGGATGCCAATGAAAATGACATCACATGCCCACCACCCCTGCGCCCATGGCTGAGGAATGCCTATCCCTGCTTTAATATCTTGCCGCTACAACCACAATAAACTTTCATGCTTTGACAGATCTTTATGACAATTCATGAATCTCCCCGAAAAGAGCGCAGCAGTTTATATTATGGAGGTGATAATCCCTTCACAAAAGAATAGCTGGAGATATATACGCCATTATCTGTCAAAATATCTATTTGTTGGAAAATAAAAAAAATTTGTTTTGAACTTTTTCTCAGTATATTAAACTCAGATTTTGATGGCGGCATTCTCCATCACATTATTATCGCTGAATATATAAACGGAGGCTTCACAAAGGTTTTTTTTTTTTTTTTTTTCCTATAATAGTCTCTTTTATGCCAGAAAATCACAACTCATCCTCTTCTCTTTTATTTAATACATTAACATTTGTTTTAAACTAAATTAGTTCAGGTTGCATTATTAGTCCATGCGTAATATAGCAAGCAGATATCATTAGACATTAAAAAAAAAAAAAAAAAATAATAAAACGTTCAATTTAACATTTTAGAACACGCAGATAAAAAAAAAAAAAAAAAAATAATATTTCATTTCTTCCTTTCCAACACATAAAAGCCGAGAAGGGTCGGAGTTGTAGATTAAACCCGTCTAGACATCTTTATTTGTTTTGCTATCTGTAGACATATCATTGACTTTCTGCATTGCAATGCGGAGATGTATGGAGGAGATAATTTATGAAAAAGGCCAATTAGGCTTCTCAAGTGCAAAATAAACTTGGAGGGCAGGAGGGATCTGAGGCCGGGTTTATGTGATTATAGACAAAAACGCACTTCAATATATAAATATCACATAATAGTGAAAGTACAGAAAATGAATAAAAAAAAAAAAAAAACTAGAACAGAAAAACATTAGTACAGTTGAATACTAGAGCATAAAATACATATATTCTATCCAGTTTTCAGACAGCCAGAAGTGTAGAGCGTGTTGGGCCAGAATGGCATTGGCCTTTAAATGCTATCTGGTCAATCCTTCCCTACATGTTTCGCCATAAAAATGGCAAGAGAATAGTCAATTCCCCGAAAGAGGTCAAGGAAAGAAATAGGCAAGAGAATATTCAATGTCTAGAAAGGTTTCAAGACAGGCATCAGGCAGGAGAATAGTCAATGTCCATGAGAGGTCAGGCCAAGCAGCAGGTAAGAGAATAGACAGTGTCTGGGAAGCGGTCAAGGCAGGCAGCAGGCAAGAGCATACACCGATTCTGGAGGTACTGTAACAATTTTATAGTATGGAGAACATAAGAGGAACACACAAAGGAGAGCAGGAACATTCAAAGCTCTCAGGTTGGAAGAAATAAAGTCAAGAATTTCGGAAAGACAATCACACTGTTGGAATATGCAGCACACATGACTCAGGCTAACAACCTCCACCAAAACTAAGATTTCCCTTTTGGGAGGACTATCCCTTTAAAAACCTACAGGCTCAAAGCCCGGCCATGCAGAAGACAATAATAGCAGCAGCAACCACAGGGAATTAGAAAGCAGGGCAGCCACATGCTGAAGATGAATTGAAGGATAAATATTAGAGGTGCTCAGCAGGCAGACCGTGTCCCCGGAGTCAGCTTAAATGCAAAATTTCCCTTTTTCTCTGGAGTGCATCTTTAACAGGTGGCGCAGACAGGGCACTGAAATCTGTCATTTCCATCATATTACCTCAAGGTCAATGACTGTCATGTTTCCATTCCCAGATGTGACACCCGGACGTAATAAGATACATGACATTTCAAATGAGACACAAGAAAAAAAAAATTAACACTTTTTTTGTGCAAATCTGAAATGTAATTAGGGCAGCTGAGTTCAAAAAGACCTGTTCTGTGAGCTGCGGCAGCACCACGCTGCGTAATGGATATTAATGACATTTACTGTGATTGCAGTTTAGGGTGTATTAGAATCCTGAGACACAATATAAGATTAGCAATCTAATAGCTCCCTTGTTTTAATAAAAGTGCTGCCACAATGTATTAAGAACGGCTACATTTTCTTTTACTTTTTTTTTTGTTACTCTTCTTTTGTTTATTTTATTTATTTATTTATTTGTTGCTGCAATAGTTGTTGTTTTCGAGACATTTATTCACCTTGGCTCCTTAGGCTGGATTCACACCTATGGCAGTTTTAGTGCCTTTTGCATTTTGCAGATTTGCACTACAGAACGTGTTCCATAGGAAAATATGTTAAATGGTCTGTAGTGCAAATCTGTAAAATGCAAAAAGCACTAAAACTGCCATAGGTGTGAATCCAGCCTTACAGGAAACAGATGTTTGCATATGTTAGTTTTCATTTAAAATGAACGGCTATGGAGACCGAAGAAAATACAACAAATTATCATTGCTACAGTGCTTACAATGGGAGACGCTAAGTCAGGAGCTGACCGCATGAGAATGCCTTTTAACGCATTTGTTGTCATATTCTAAAATGCAAATGTCCAACTGTCCCATAAATAAAAATAGGGTATTCTCCACTCTTCTCTGTTTAACCCTCCACTGCTTCATCAATAACTGTTCAGTATCCACCGCCCCTCTCTGCCAGTCTCTTGCATTGGCCTCTGATCAGTGTCCCCCATCCCCCTCTGCCAGTCCTCCAATGGCTCCCACTCAGTGTCCTCCACCCCCCTCTGACAATCCCAGCTCTCGATCCATGGCCTCCCTTCACTTCTGCCCTGAGCTACATCCCCCAGTTTTCAGTGTCCTCCACCCCTCTCTGCCAATCTCTCCACTGGCCTCCGCTCAGTGTCCTCTACCCTTCTCTGCCAATCTCTGCACTCAATCCCTGGCTTCCCTTCACCTCAACCCCAAGCTACATCATCAACTGTTTAGTGTTCATTACCCCTCTCCAGAAATTCCTCCAATGGCTGCCATTCAGTGTCTTCCACCCTCTCTGCCAATCTTTACATTCTCCATTCTCTTTCACAATCGGTGGTTTTGGCAGGCAGTATGGATAGTTTTAAAAGACTCCTGGGCATGCATCTTATCAAAAACAATTTAAGTGGGTATGGGGAATGATTTTTCTACACACACACACACACACACACACACACACACACACACACACACACACACACACTTTGAACTGGATGGACTGTTGTCTTTATTCAACCTTACCAACTGTTACTATGTTACTCAGTGTCCTCCAACCTCTATGCAAATCCCTCCACTGGTCTCCATTCAGTGTCCTCCAATCCTCTCTGCCAATCCCTCCACTGGTCTCCATTCAGTGCCCTCCACCCTCTTTGCCAATCCCTCCACTGGCCTCCACTTAGTGTCCACCACCCCCCTCTGGTAATCCCTCCAATGGCCTCTGTAATGCAACATCCCACACTTCATTCGAGTGCTTTCGTCATATACCACTTCCTCCAGTCTGAATATAGATATTAGATATTATAGCCGCATATCACAACCAAGAACTAGGCAGGACTTGTTTGGCTGCAAAGCTGGAACTGTTTACTTGAACAAGAATACAGGCTTTTATACCATTGAGAAGGAGGTTCCCCTTCCTGATCATATTACCCTAGCAATAAAACTGTAACCAGAAACATAAATTAGCATGAGCTAATCAACTAGTCATTTAACCAGCCAAGGTGAATCAGAGATCTGACCTTTCAGGTCAGACTTGCCGTCTTCTAGCTCAGAAGACACAATACACATTATCATAAGTATAAACACAGAACACTTTCACACAATAGAGGGAGCCCCCAGTGGCAGACTGACCGGCTCCAACATTAAAGACTGTAAAATCCATATCTAAGCAATGCTTTGATTAATCAGGGATTGTAGATGGCATGGCAACAGTCTACAAAACTCTTACAATGTTCCATCATTTTCTTAGTCACTATGTGCCCCTAATAGACACAGGGTAACTTAGACATAGGAGGTGCATGGGGAGCTGAAACAAAGGTTCCCCAAGCTCTCCAAAGGATTCTTGGTTCCATGCCCCCCCCCCCCCCCCCGCCCAAAGTGACTCCCGTCAAAGCCTCCACTCAGTGTCCACCACTTCTCTCTGCCAACCCCTCCACTGGCATACACTCCTTGTCCTCCACCCCTCTCTGCCAATTCTTCCCCTGGCCTCATCTCAGTGTCCTCCACCCTCTCTGCCAATCCCTCCGCTGATCTCCATTCAGTGCCCTCCACTGGTCTCCACTCGGTGTCCACCACCCCTCTCTGATAATCTCTCCAATGGCCTCCACTCAGTGTCCACCACTTCTCTCTGTCAATCCCTCCACTGGCATACACTCCTTGTCCTCCACCCCTCTGTGCCAATTTTTCCACTGGTCTCAACTCAGTGTCCTCCACCCCTCTCTGCTAATCCCTCCAATGGCCTCCATGCAGTCTCCTCCACCCCTCCCTGCCAATCCCTGTGCTCAATCCCTGGTTTCCCTTCACCTCAACCCCAAGCTACATTCTCAACCGTTCAGTGTCCACCACCCTTCCTGGACAATATCTCCATTGGTCTACTCTCAGTGGCCCCTTCTCTGCTAACCCCTTCACTGGCCATCACATAGTGTCCTCAGTGGTCTGTTTATTTTTCTAGCAATTTCTAGCTCTAAGAGTGAACGGCAGAAATTGTATTGATAGCGAGATTGGTAATTATGCTGCAAAATCAATTTTAGTTGAACCATTCAGTTCAGTTCTCACCTGTGTGTTCTCAGGGCATTAGACTGAAAAAGTCATGAGGGACAGGATATGACAACAGTCTGTGCACTTTGTTATGTTATTAATGCTGCTTTATGCACTGACATACCTCCAAGGGCCCAGTCTGTCCAGACAGTATAGTCACCTGCTGACTCGGCACCACCGAAAGGCAGGATAACTCTTCCATAAGACACAGAAGTTGAATCCAAAACAATTTTACTTCAGAAAATTGCAGTACAGAGGATTTTCTTTTCCAGCCTTAAGGTAAGACAAAGACTTGGCTAAGCCAAAGAACTAACACTGACTGAAGGAACATGGAAAAAAACTGTGAGGGTCTAGCTAGGACTAAACTAGGTAGCACTAATCAGGAGGGGAGGACAGAAGGAAATTAGAAATCACATAAATAAAGAAGTTGTAGTGGCCCTAAACCACTACTATATGCCACTGTACATCAGAACAAAAGTAACTTACATAGTTACATAGTAGGCGAGGTTGAAAAAAGACACAAGTCCATCAAGTCCAACCTATGTGTGTGATTATATGTCATTATTACATTGTATATCCCTGTATGTTGTGGTCGTTCAGATGCTTATCTAATCGTTTTTTGAAACTACTGATGCCCCCCGCTGAGACCACCATCTGTGGAAGGGAATTCCACATCCTTGCCGCTCTTACAGTAAAGAACCCTCTACGTAGTTTAAGGTTAAACCTCTTTTCTTCTAATTTTAATCAGTGGCCACGAGTCTTGTTAAACTCCCTTTTTCAAAAAAGTTTTATCCCTATTGTGGGGTCACCAGTACGGTATTTGTACATTGAAATCATATCCCCTCTCAAGCGTCTTTTCTCCAGAGAGAATAAGTTCAGTGCTTGCAAACTTTCTTCATAACGCATATCCTCCAGACCCTTTATTATCTTTGTTGCCCTTCTTTGTAGTCGCTCCATTTCCAGTACATCCTTCCTGAGGACTGGGGCCCAGAACTGGACAGCATACTCCAGGTGCGGCCGGACCAGAATCCTTTTTTAATGCCAATATTCTGTTTGCTTTGTTAGCAGCAGCTTGGCATTGCTGAGCCCATCATCTACTAGGACCCCCAGGTCCTTCTCCATCCTAGATCCCCCCAGAGGTTCTCCCCCAATGTATAGATTGCATTCATATTTTTGCCATAAAAATGCATTATTTTAAATTTTTTTACATTAAACCTCATTTGCCATGTAGTTGCCACTCCATTCATTTGTTCAGATCTTCTTGCAAGTTTTCCACATCCTGCGGAGAAGTTATTGCCCTGCTTAGCTTAGTATTGTCCGCAAATACAGAGATTGATACAGTTCAATACAACAAAAGACAAAAATGCATCTAAGTGGGACAGAACACTCTTTGTAAAGAATTAGGTAATAAGCTATCTATATAAACAATTTGCATCATTGTAGCCGAGTTAATCTTAGTGTCTTAGTATGTCCTTTGTTTCTGCAGACTGCTGGAGTCAATCGTGTCATATTAGTTCAGCCAGTGATATTTATTTCTGGTGTCACACAGAGAGATTCGCAGCGTGGCGTGCACCTGATAAGGTGTAAATGATAAACCCTTACCACGCAGACAGACCTCACACCCCGGGGGATGGTGTGTCATGGAACAATTGATTTTACTTCAGCACGCTTCCTGGGTTTAAAATGGAAACCTTAGAAGTGAAAATGTTTAACTCTGTGGACAGAAACACTTTTTAAAGAGACTCGAGCCAAGACAGCTGTCCCTGCCGTATGTTGAGCAAACCATTCGAAGACTGGCTCACCCAACATACTGTACATTCTTCACCCAACATACGCTCTTCACCCAACATACTGTACATTCTTCACCCAACATACGCTCTTCACCCAACATACTGTACATTCTTCACCCAACATACGCTCTTCACCCAACATACTGTACATTCTTCACCCAACATATGTTCTTCACCCAACATACTGTACATTCTTCACCCAACATACGCTCTTCACCCAACATACTGTACATTCTTCACCCAACATATGTTCTTCACCCAACATACTGTACATTCTTCACCCAACATATGTTCTTCACCCAACATACTGTACATTCTTCACCCAACATACGCTCTTCACCCAACATACTGTACATTCTTCACCCAACATATGTTCTTCACCCAACATACTGTACATTCTTCACCCAACATATGTTCTTCACCCAACATACTGTACATTCTTCACCCAACATACTGTACATTCTTCACCCAACATACTGTACATTCTTCACCCAACATACGCTCTTCACCCAACATACTGTACATTCTTCACCCAACATATGTTCTTCACCCAACATACTGTACATTCTTCACCCAACATATGTTCTTCACCCAACATACTGTACATTCTTCACCCAACATACGCTCTTCACCCAACATACTGTACATTCTTCACCCAACATATGTTCTTCACCCAACATACTGTACATTCTTCACCCAACATATGTTCTTCACCCAACATACTGTACATTCTTCACCCAACATACTGTACATCCTTCACCCAACATACTGTACATTCTTCACCCAACATACGCTCTTCACCCAACATACTGTACATTCTTCACCCAACATATGTTCTTCACCCAACATACTGTACATTCTTCACCCAACATACGCTCTTCACCCAACATACTGTACATTCTTCACCCAACATATGTTCTTCACCCAACATACTGTACATTCTTCACCCAACATATGTTCTTCACCCAACATACTGTACATTCTTCACCCAACATATGTTCTTCACCCAACATACACTCTTCACCCCACATACACTCTTCACCCAACATACACTCTTCACCCAACATACACTCTTCATCCAACATACACTCTTCATCCAACATACACTCTTCCCTCAACATATGTTATTCCCCCAACATACACTCTTCACCCAACATACACTGTTCACCCAACATACACTCTTCACCCAACATACACTCTGCATCCAGCATACGCTTTTCACCCAACATACGCTCTTCATCCAACATACGCTCTTTACCCAACATACGCTCTTCATCCAACATACGCTCTTCACCCAACATACGCTCTTCACCCAACATACGCTCTTCACCCAACATACACTCTTCACCCAACATACACTCTTCACCCAACATACACTCTTCCCTCAACATATGTTATTCACCCAACATACACTTTTCACCCAACATACACTCTTCATCCAACATATGCTCTTCATCCAACATACACTCTTCACTCAATATACAATCTTCATCCAACATACACTCTTCACCCAACATACACTCTTCATCCAACATACACTCTTCACCCAACATACACTCTTCATCCAACATACACTCTTCATCCAACATACACTCTTCCCTCAACATATGTTATTCACCCAACATACACTCTTCACCCAACATACACTCTTCACCCAACATAAGCTCTTCACCCAACATCCACCCCTTCACCCATCATCCACTCCTTCACCCAACATAGAGTATTCACGCAACATATGCTCTTCTCCCAACATACACTCTTTACTCAACACCCGCTTTTCACCCAACATCCGTTCTTCACCCAACATCCGTTCTTCATCCAACATCCGTTCTTCATCCAACATCAGTTTTTCAGCCAACATCCGTTCTTCATCCAACATATACTATTCGCCCAACATGCACTCTTTACTCGACATATGCTTTTCATCCAGCATACGCTCTTTACTCAACATACACTCTTCACTCAACATACACTCTTAACATCCGTTCTTCACCCAGCATCCGTTCTTCACCCAACATATACTCTTCACCCAATATACACTCTTCACCCAACATGCACCCTTTACTCAACATACACTCTTTACTCAACATACACGCTTCACCCAAAATGCACCCCTCACCCAACATACACTCTTCACATAACACATTCACTTCACCTAACATCCACTCTTCACCCAACATCCACTCTTCACGTAACATACATTTTTCATCCAATATCTGCTCTTCACCCAACATCTGTTCTTCACCCAACATATACTCTTCACCCAATATACACTCTTCACCCAATATACACTCTTCACCCAACATGAACTCTTTGCTCAACAGCATATGCTCTTCACTCAGCATATGCTCTTCACCCAGCATACGCTCTTTACCCAACATACACTCTTCATCTGTTACACGCTCTTCACCCAACATTCACTCTTTACCCAACATAAGCTCTTATTCCAACATACACTCTTCACTTAGAAAACGCTCTTCACGCAACATATGCTCTTCACCCAACATACGTTCTTCACCCAACAATTGCTCTTCACCCAACATACGTGCTTCGCCCAGCATACATGCTTCACCCAACATACGTCCTTCACCCAACATGCACTCTTCACTAAACATACACTCTTCACCCAACATACTGTGTGTTTTTTACTCAACATAAACCCTTCACCCAACATATGTTCTTCACCCAACATACGCTTTTCACTCAACATACACTCTTCACCCAACATACATGCTTCACCCAACATACATTCTTCACCCAACATACATTCTTCACCCAACATACTGTCTTCATCCAACTTACACTTTTTACCCAACATACACTCTTCATCCAACATACACTCTTCACCTATTATACGCTCTTCACCCAACATACGTTTCTAACCCAACATACACTCTTCACCTAACATACACCCAACAGTATATATATATATATAGTATTTATAGTTTCAGAGTACAAAAGTCCATCTAGTTCAACTAAAAGAAAAATTTTAAAAATAGCAAACTCCGGAATACACAATACTTTACCCACAGCTGATCCAGAGAAAGGTAAAAAAAAAACAACAACAAAAAAAAACAATAAAACATGATCCAATTTGCTTCAGTGAGGGAAAAAAATATTTTCTGATCCTCTAGGAGGCAATTGGAGATTCCCTGGATCAACTACTCCTGATGTACTCATGCAGAGGCTGCTAAATTTGGACTGGGCATCTAGGCATCAATGACCTTGGGTCACAAACGGATTATGCAACACCAATATTTACCACCAATATAGCATTAAAAAAAAAAAAAAAAATCTTTCAAGGGATTTAAATCCCATAAAATGAACATTGCCTTTAACAGATGGGAACTTCTTGCAATATTTAGAATTCTTCTCAGTTCCAGGATCCTCTTTAAAGGCCATTGTGATTGAAAGGCTGGCTGATGTGCCTGGATATCTCAGCCCCGCATCTGCCACATAAATTATCACGAGAGGTTGCACCGAAACTACATAAACAGCTTTCCAGTCTTGGGGGCGTTTTTGATGTACAAGGTACACGGCGCGTTGAGCAATAAATATTCACAAAAAGTTCTGATCCCTCTGATTTAATGCAAAGCATGGCTGAACCTAAATATTTATGCTGGAAATGAGGTAAAGGTTAGTCATGGATACATATGTAACAATTTGTTGATTGCCATTTTTTTTTTTTTATCAAGGTTCCTCGGGATTCTTTTTAAATAAAATGCAGAATAATGCCTGCAGGCTTGGCTCCATTCTTGACGCCAAGCTGGATTGCCGTCGTCAATCTTTATGGCTTTTATTCGCTTCATAATGATCAGTTAGTACGCCGTGTTACACTGGAAAGACCTGAACTGGTAAGGCAGCGATGAATAATGAATTGTTATTCAGTAAATAAAGATCAATACGCATTAGGAAAACCGAAAAGCTCAAATGAGTTCAAAAGATGCAGAGAGAAAATAAATAAATAAAAGCAGAATATATTATTAGATGATTGGTGCAATGTGAGGCAAGGCACAGATTTATTCAATCAGAGTGTAAGATAATAGGTTGGAGTTGATGTCTCCAATTATTATTTTGCCTCTGCAATTTGAAAAAAAAAAGAATAAAATAAAAATCTGCAAAAAAAAAAAAAAAAAATAGAGATGCATCATATATACGCCAAAAAGCTAAGCTAAAATTTCCAACTTAGGTAAAAAGAAAAAAATATTATTAATTTAATTAATATTGTGGCTGCAATATTCTTCTATTCTGTTAAAAAAAAAAAAAAAAAAAGAATAAATCAAAGCCACAGTACACAATTATAACCATCAGGAAGCCAAGAAAATGTTTCTCTTTCTCTCTATCCTATGTATATATATATATATCTAGAGAGAGAGAGAGAGAGAGAGATAGATATCGATCTATATATATATATATATATATATATATATATATATATATATATATATAGAAATGGCTTTGTTCCAGTCTCCTTGATGTAAACACGGAAGCGACGTCACAACGTCACTTCCTGTTTACTCGGCTGCCAATGGCGTCGGAATTTAAAAAAATGTCAGTATTCAGAATCACCGTTTTTGGTGATCTGAATACTTTGAAGTGTAAAGGAGGGATTGGGGGTCTTTTAGACCCCCAATCCCTCCATAAAGAGGACCTGTCACCACCTATGACTGTCACAAGGGATGTTTACATTCCTTGCGACAGCAATAAAAGTGATCTTTTTTTTTTCATTTATTAAAACACAATTTAATAATATTAAAATAAATAAGAAAAAAAAAATTCAAACCGCCCCCGTCACCGCGAGCTCGCGCAGCAAAGAAAACGCATACAGAAGTCGTGCCCGCTTACGTAAACGGTGTTAAAATCACACATGTGAGGTATCGCTGCGATCGTCAGAGCGAGAGCAATAATTCTCTGTAACTCTAACCTGGTAACCATAAAAAAATTTTTTTAAAAACATCGCCTGTGGAGATTTTTAGGTACCAAAGTTTGTCACCATTCCACGACTGCGTGCAATTATAAAGCGTGACATGTTCGGTATCTATTTACTCGGCGTAACATCATCTTTCACATTATACAAATAAATTGGGATAACTTTACTGCTTCGTTTTTTTTTAACATTCGTGAAAGTGTCACTTTTCCCCAAAAAATTGAGTTTAAAACACTGCTGCACAAATACCGTGTGACATAAAATATTGCAACAATCGCCATTTAATTCTCTAGATTCTCTGCTAAATATATATATATATATATATATGTTTGGGGGTTCCAAGTAATTTTTTAGCAAAAAATGTGGATTTTAACTTGTAAAAACCAAATGTCAGAAATAGGCTTAGTCATGAAAGGGTTAATATATAATTAATTTAATATCATGTCCTACCTACCTTAAAATAATGTAATAAGCTGAAAGTGACAGAACACAGATAACAATCAGTAAAAAAAAAAAAAAAAAAACAACAATAAATAACACTTATATAAACTAAATTACCCTATACACACACACACACACACACACACACACACACACACACACACACACACACACACACACACACACACACACACACACACACACACACACACACACAAAAAGGAAAAATAAATTGGTTTTCTTTTCTTTTCCATTTCCAAGCAAATTTAGTATAAGCAGCTCAGTGAGTAAAACTTATGCCGCGTACACACGGGCGGACTGTATGGCGTACTTAGTCCGTCGAAACACATTTCAGCGGACAGTCCGCTCGTGTGTGGGCTTCAGCGGACTTTTTCAGCGTGCAGTCTGGCGTACTAAGTATTTCGGATTTTTCAAAATTCTGTCCGTTGTACTTTGGTTTCAGCGGACAATCCGCTCGTCAGTAGGCTAGTTCGACGGACTAAGAATGGCGCATGCTCAGAAAGGATTTACACGGCGGAAGGTTGCATTGCAGTGTATTGGACTTCCTATTTCTAGTCCCGTCGTACGTGCTGTACACGTCATCGTGCAAGCTTTCGACGGACTGTTTGTGCATCCGTGTGTGGTCAAGTCCGTTCATTCGAAAGTCTGACGGACTGTCCGTCGGATTGTATGACGGACTAAGTAGGCCATACAGTCCGCTCGTGTGTACGCGGCATGAGAGTTATTACATATGTGAGGTTTTGATAAATTTGTAGGTTTGCGGCAAAATCTATTTTCCTCAAAAGTCCTCTGCTCATACACAATTATTATCATGACCACCAGGTCTTATTGGCTAAAAAAATAAAATAAAAAAAATAAATAAAATACTTCAAATGGAGACTAAACTATTACAGAGACAACCTCATTGCCTCTACAAAAAAACAAACTACGCAGCTACGGTAACACATCACATTAATATTGCATGCTGGATAATATTGTACAATCTGCATATCAGTAGGACGGTTGAAGCTCTGACACAGAAGTTCTTAATGGAAAACGCCATGGAACACATTAGGGTCTCCTCCTGCACACACCACTGAAAGATTTATTGAGTGCATTTTCCCCATTTACAAGCTTTTGCATTACACCAAGGAAATTAATTTTTGGCAGCATAGACCTCATTTTAATCTCACGGATCCCTGTTGTGCTGCGGCTAAGTGAGACTATTCCGAGCCAAAAATATTCTGTAATTTTACATTCGCCCCCCTGGAGAGAGGAAGGGAGGTGTGCAGAATTCCCGTGCGCAAGATTACATTGCTGGGGGGGGGTCATTGCAAGTTTGGAGAACGTCACCGGTGAACAGAATCGACTCAGGGGGGCTCTCTCATGGACCAGCGTGGGGGTTAATTTAATGAGTGATAGTGCTGTATTATTCGAGACCTGATAGTAACATTAGAGAGCTTCAGAGATGGCTTGTTTTTGGAACTCTTCCAAATGCAGTAAAAAAAAAAAAAAACTTTTATTTATTACCATAAATTCCACTTATGCTCAAAGGAGTAGGAAAGTACCATCATTAACGTCAATTACATTAGAGCACTATAGTAAGATTAATGGCTTCTGATTGGAGTCGTATAAAGTTTTTACGAAACTATGCTGCAAGGCAAACTTGCATTTATGGGTCCCCCCCAACTGGAGTAGGTCAATAGGCAATATGGTTGATATTCCTGGCAGTTTTGGTAACATGGAGCATCATTAGGCATTGCTGGAAGATTGCTCAGAGAAATAGAAACTGAAAAAAAAATAAAAAATCACCTATGGAGAAAGAATCCTCTGCCAGAGTGCAATACTGGAGATACAGAACAAGAGAGGAAAAAATATTTGGGGGTATTTATTTCAGATTATTGCAAAATGAGACAACAGTGTGGTCAGGCGGAGGGGTCCACATCAGGAGAAAGGAGGCCATGATTCCTCTATATAGAGCATTAGTTATCACTAGAGGGACCACCAGCAGGAAGAAGGAGGTCCTCCTTCCTCTATACAGATCTTTATATCACTAGAGGGATCACCAGCAGGAAGAAGGAGGTCCTGATTCCTCTATATAGATCTTTATATCACTAGAGGGATCACCAGCAGGAGGAAGGAGGTCCTGATTCCTCTATATAGATCTTTATATCACTAGAGGGGTCACCAGCGGGAGGAAGGGGGTCCTGATTCCTCTATAGAGATCTTTATATCACTAGAGGGGTCTCCAGCAGGAGGAAGGAGGTCCCGATTCCTCTATAGAGATCTTTATATCACTAGAGGGGTCTCCAGCAGGAGGAAGGAGGTCCCGATTCCTCTATAGAGATCTTTATATCACTAGAGGGGTCACCAGCAGGAGGACGGAGGTCCCGATTCCTCTATACAGATCTTTATATCACTAGAGGGGTCTCCAGCAGGAGGAAGGAGGTCCCGATTCCTCTATAGAGATCTTTATATCACTAGAGGGGTCACCAGCAGGAGGACGGAGGTCCCGATTCCTCTATAGAGATCTTTATATCACTAGAGGGGTCTCCAGCAGGAGGACGGAGGTCCCGATTCCTCTATAGAGATCTTTATATCACTAGAGGGACCACCAGCAGGAAGAAGGAGGTCCTCCTTCCTCTATACAGATCTTTATATCACTAGAGGGATCACCAGCAGGAGGACGGAGGTCCCGATTCCTCTATAGAGATCTTTATATCACTAGAGGGGTCTCCAGCAGGAGGAAGGAGGTCCCGATTCCTCTATAGAGATCTTTATATCACTAGAGGGGTCACCAGCAGGAGGACGGAGGTCCCAATTCCTCTATAGAGATCTTTATATCACTAGAGGGATCACCAGCAGGAGGACGGAGGTCCCAATTCCTCTATAGAGATCTTTATATCACTAGAGGGGTCACCAGCAGGAAGAAGGAGGTCCTCCTTCCTCTATATAGATCTTTATATCACTAGAGGGATCACCAGCAGGAGGAAGGAGGTCCCGATTCCTCTATAGAGATCTTTATATCACTAGAGGGGTCACCAGCAGGAGGAAAGAGGTCCTGATTCCTCTATAGAGATCTTTATATCACTAGAGGGGTCACCAGCAGGAGGAAAGAGGTCCTGATTCCTCTATATAGATAGTTACATAGTTAGTAAGGTTGAATAAAGACACCAGTCCATCCTGAGTGAGTGTCTACAATTGTCCCTATCCCTGTACATTGCACACTCACATCGGTTCCTACCCTCAAGGAGCCCACAATCCATGGTCCCCATTCATATACTAGGGACAATTTTGGACAGAAGCCAATTAACCTACCTGCATGTCTTTGGAGTGTGGGAGGAAACCGGAGTACCCAGAGGAAACCCACGCAGGCACAGGGAGAACATGCAAACTCCAGGCAGGTAGTGTCGTGGTTGGGATTCAAACCAGCGACTCTTTTTACTGCCAGGTGAGAGTGCCAACCACTACACCACAGTGCTGCCCAAATCTTTATATCACTAGAGGGATCACCAGCAGGAGGAAGGAGGTCCTGATTCCTCTATATAGATCTTTATATCACTAGAGGGGTCACCAGCAGGAGGAAGGAGGTCCTGATTCCTCTATATACTGTAGATCTTTATTTCACTAGGGGGGGTCACCAGCAGGATGAAGGAGGTTCTGATTTGACTATATAGATTTTATATCACTAGAGGGGTCACCAGCGGAATGAAGGAGGTCCTGATTCCTCTATATAAATCTTTATATCACTATAGGGGTCACCAGCAGGATGCAGAAGGTCCTAATTCTTCTATACAAATCGTTATTTCACTGGGGGGGGGGGTGTCATCAGCAGGAGGAAGGTGGTCCTGGTCCCTCTATATAGAGATTTATATCACTAGAGGGGTCACCAGCAGGAGGAAGGAGGTCCTGATTCCTCTATATAGATCTTTATATCACTAGAGGGGTCACCAGCAGGAGGAAGGAGGTCCTGATTCCTCTATATAGATCTTTAAAGCGGAGCTCCACCCTAAAGTGGAACTTCTGCTGATTGGAACCCCCCCCCTCCGGCGCCACAATTGGCACCTTTCAGGGGGGAGGGGGGTGCAGGTACCTGTACAGTACAGGTATCTGCACCCACTTCCGGCATAGATATCTGCAGAAGGTACGCCCTTTTCCGCAGAATCTACGCCCCTTTCCGAAGGTCCCCCGCTGCCTGCTGGGAGACACACTGATCCCAGAGACAGCGGGGACCATCCTTATTGCGCAGCGCGACTCGCGCATGCGCAGTAGGGAGAAACGGGAAATGAACCCGCAAGGCTCCACTTCCTGATTCCCATACCCAAGATGGCGGCGGCAGCACCCGAGAGACGATCGAGAGATCGGCTTTGGGTGCCGACATTGCGGGCGCGCTGGGCGGGTAAGTGTCATTATTTTAAAAGTCAGCAGCTGCAGTATTTGTAGCTGCTGGCTTTTAAAAAAAAAAAAAAACGGCGGACTCCCTCTTTAAAGACCCTTAGAACCCTTTCACACCGAGGGCGTTTTGCAGGCGCTATAGCATTAGAAATAGCGCTTGCAATCGTGTGAAAGCCCGAGGGCTTTCACACTGGAGCGGTGCGCTGGCAGAACGTCAGGGGAAAAGTCCTGCCAGCAGCTTCTTTGGAGCGGTGAAGGCGCGGTGTGTTTACCGCTCCTCCACCGCTGCTCCCCATTGAAATCTATGGGGCAGCGCTGCAATACCGCCGGCAAAACACCGTTATTGCAGTGTATTGCGGGCAGTTTCAACCCTTTCTCGCGGGGGGTAAAAGTGCCCCGCTAGTGGCCGAAATGCGCTGCAAATCCAAAGGTAAAACGCTGCTAAAAATAGCGGCGTTTTACCGCCGACGCTATGGGCTCGGCAGTGTGAAAGGGGTCTTAGTGCAAACCAAATCTTAAGAACACGTACGAAATGTTTCTGCATTCTTACTACTGCAACGCCGCATGTCCCCTACAGGAGCCATAATTATTGTCCTTGAGATGGAATCCAGCCCAGCAGATATATGCAATGTAATAAAGCGATGCTATCCCCCCGGGGACTGCTTATACCTGGGTGGCAATCTGCCAGTGTTATATTTTACAAGCGACCATCTCCAGATGTTTCTTTTATGAGAAATAGCTGCAGGACACGATCATTGAATATTCATTCTTATTCCAAAATCGCACACTTCCCTTAAATTATGATTTAGGTTCCCGCGCAGTAATTCTCACACAAGCAGCAAAGGCTCTGCCACCGACAGGGGAAGAAGAGGAAAAAAAGGTTACAAATTTCCAGACGACTTTTTTTTTTAACATTTTCGGAGATTCACGGGGGAGCTGCCATTTTAACAAAATGTTACCGGTGACTTCTCCGCAGATAAAACAGCCGATCCGTCCAACCTGCAGGCAAGAACGTATATTTTGCTTGGCGGATTTGAAAAATTAATTATGTCTAAATCACAGGTATAAACTACAAGAAACTTAGAGGAAAGTGATGCATTTCACAAGCTGGAGAGGGAGTTTAAAAAAGATGTTAGCTTCTGATAAAGTTAAAATAAATAAATCAACAGACAAATGTAAAACAAAAAAAAAAAATAGCGCTGTTTTTTGCTGACTCACAGATACATTATATTACCAAAAGTATTGGGACACCTACCTTTAGCCCCTGTACACACGGTCGAAGATTTCGACAACCAAATCCGTCGGATTTTGTCCGTCGGATCTTGTCAGAAACTGTTGCATACACACGGTCAGACTAAGTTGTCGAAAAATCCGATCTTTCAGAACGTGATGACGTAATTTCGTTACGATGGGACTATGTTCAGGCTAGTAGCCAATAGCACTGATGTAGGAATTTGATCTGAGCATGCGTGGCACTTTGTCCAATCAAAATTCTCTACACATGATCGGAGTATGTCCGATCGAACCAGTTGGTCGGGAAATATTTCCAACAAGTTGGAAAATTGGGTCCGATGGATATTCCGACGGAATCAGTCCGATGCATACCACACACAGTCGGAATATCCGACAACACGGTCCGATAGGACACATTCCGACGGATTCTCCGACCGTGTGTACAAGGGCTTTACATGCACATGAACTTTAATGGCATCCCAGTCTTAGTCCGTAGGGTTCAATATTGAGTTGGCTCCGCCCTTTGCAGCTATAACAGCTTCAACTCTTCTGGGATGGGCTACAACAGAAGACCACACCGGGTGCCACTCCTGTCAGCTAAGAACAGGAAACTGAGGCTGGATTTCACACAGGCTCAAAATTGGACAATATAAGATTGGAAAAACGTTGCTTGGTCTGATGAGTCTGGATATCAGCTCCGACATTCAGGTGGTGGGGTCAGAATTTGGCGCATGGATCCATCCTGACTTGTATCACCGGTTCAGGCTGGTGGTGGGGGTTTAATGGTGTGGGGGATATTTTCTTGGCACACTTTGGGCCCCTTAGTACCAATTGATCATGGTTTAATCACCACGGCCTACCTGAGTATTGTTGCTGACCATGTCCATCCCTTTATGACTACAGTGTCCCCATCTTCTGATGGCTCCTTCCAGCAGGATAATGCCCCATGTCACAAAGCTCCAATCATCTCAACACTGGACAATGAGGTCCCTGTCCTCCAATGGCCTCCACACTCACCACATCTCATCCAATAGAGAACCTTTGGGATGTGGTGGAAGATTGTCATCATGATGTTCCCATCCTCTGATGGTTCCTTCCAGCAGGATAATGCTCCATGTCACAAAGTTCCAATCATCTCACCACTGGACAATGAGGTCACTGTTCTCCAATGGCCTCCACACTCATCACATCTCATCCAAAAGAGCACCTTTTGTATGTGGTGGAGCAGGAGATTGGCATCATGGATGTGCACCCAACAAATCTGCAGCAACTGTGTGATGATATCATGTCAATATGGAGAAAAATCTCTAAGGCCGCGTACACACGCGGGGACTGTTCGCCCAACTTTGTCCGTCAAACAGTTTCGGCAAACAGTCCGCTCAAAATTAGCATGGACGGACATGGCCCCACACGACGGACGAACAGTTTGCTGAAACCGTGCACGATGACGTGAACGGCACGTACGACGGGACGAAAAATACGACGTCCTATACATTGCATTATAACTTTCGGCGTGTAAATCCTTTCTGAGCATGCGCGGAACTTAGTTTGACGAACAAGCCTACACACGGGCGGACTGTTCGCTGAAACAAGGTTTCAGCGGACAGTTTTTCGGAATTTCCGAAAAACCTTGTTCAGCGGACTGTTTGCTGAAACTGTCCGCTGAAAGCCCACACACGAGCGGACTGTTTGCCGAAACACTGTTCAGCGGACAAAGTTGGGCGAACAGTCCCCGCGTGTGTACGCGGCCTAAGGAATTTTTCCAACACTTTGTCGTAGAATGAAGGCAAAAGGGGGTCCAACCCAGTACTAGCAAGGTATACATAATAAAGTGGCTGGTGGGTGTATATACTGTACATATACTGTACTGTACAGGATAGATAGATAGATAGATAGATAGATAGATAGATAGATCGATAGATAGATAGATAGATAGATAGATAGATAGATAGATAGATAGATAGATAGATAGATAGATAGATAGATAAATATAGATAGATATAGATATATAAATATAGATATAGATACACACAGAGACACACACATGTGTGTTTGAGCCTTAGGGTGCACACACCTATGCCAACCTCAATGCCTTTTGGGTCACTGACCTGGACCTAATCAAGAAGTCAGAGCTTCTAAGCTCCATTCAGATTGCATGCTAGTAAGAGTAAGGCCGCGTACACACGGGCGGACTGTCTGTCCAACTAAGTCCGTCAGACAATCCGACAGACAGTCCGTCCTACTTTCGAATGAACGGACTTGACCACACACGATGAACAGACAGTCCGCCGAAAGCTTGCGCGATGACGTGTACAGCACGTACGACGGGACTAGAAATTCGACGTCCAATACACAGCAATGCAACCTTCCGCCGTGTAAATCCTTTCTGAGCATGCGCCATACTTAGTCCGTCGAACTAGCCTACTCACGAGCGGACTGTCCGCTGAATCACAAATCACAAGTTGGACAGACAGTCCGCCCGTGTGTACGCGGCCTAATACAATTGAAGAAATATATTAGTAATTGCGTTTTTCACAAAGAGAGGTCATATATACAGTAGAAACCTCTATATTTCTCTCATCCTCCATTCCCTTTGAAGTTGTATGCTTGAAGCTGTTTGGTACAAAGAAAGAAAAAAAGCTTTGAAATTCTACCACTCTAAAATCGGGTATCAAAAGAACATCAATCAACAGGCGATGACACTGTGAAATAACAATACAGCAACATAGTGAGTGCTGGTTATTTTTGATACATTAAAGCTGAAGTTTAGGCATGGCAATCTTAACATGCAAGCTTGGGCCAATGTAAGTATGTATGAGCTATACCTGCGGGATCCCCATAGAAGCTGGAAATTGCTGTAGTGGTCGCTGTAACCACAACGGTCCAAGCTAGTCTCTGGGTTTCGTAGCTAGTGGCTGCATTGTTAGTAAACATGTGCAAATCGTTTAGTTCCGAATTCGTTTTTTTAACGAATTTCGATAAATTCCTTAATTTGGAAATATCTGAATTAACGAAAACACGTTTAACTAATTTTTCCAAATATTCGTAAATGCAAATTCGTACATTTGTAAATCTGTACATTGGGAAATTCGAAATTCGGAAATCTGAAATAATAATTAACTAATAATAACTTAACTGTTACTAATTATTAAATTATAGGTATTATAATTTCCTTTCAAATTTGGCTGTTAGTGAACGTAACAATTACAAATTTATCTGAAGTTACGAATTATCCAAATTAATGAATGCCGTATCCAAACGGATGGAACGTAATGAATTAATAATAATAAATAACAATAATAATAATAAAAACGTTTTATTATTATTTTCCATTAATTTGTTGCATTGCATTTGTTTACATACGGCATTTGTTATTTTGGATAATTAGTAAATTCGGATAAATTCGTTACGTTCACTAAAAGCCAAATTTGAAAGGAAATTACAATACCTATAATTTAATAATTAGTAATAGTTAAGTTATTATTAATTAATTATTATTTAAGATTTCCAAATTTCCCAATGTAAGAATGTATGAATGTACGAATTTACGAATGTGCGAATGTACTAATTTACAAATTTTCGAATTTACGAACATTCATAAAAATTCATTAAATGGGTTTTCATTAATTCAGATATTTCCGAATTAACGAATTTGTTGAAATTCGTTAAAAAACTCATTTGTAATGAAACGAATGTCTACTAACAATGCAGCCACTAGCTACGAAAACCCAGAGACTACTTTGGACCACTGTGGTAACAGGGACCACTACCGTGATTTAGTCACTATTTCAGATTTTCAAATTTTAGGTTTTCGGATTTTCAAATTTCGAATTGAATGTACGAATTCACGAATGTACGAATTTACAAATGTACGAATTTGCTAAATGCTATCATAACGAATGACCCAAAAAACTAAAAAAAAGCTTATGAAACGGAAACAAAAGAAATTTTTTGGCAGTGCACATGTCTAATTGTTAGTACAGGAAGTCACTTGCTCAGCACGGGTACCATGAGGTAGAGAGGCAGGACAGTGATATCGCAATCTCCACTTCGTCCAATCAAAGAATACTTTGCATTCGTTAGGAAAATGTAAAGTGTTCTCTGAATGGTGCCTTTGCCGAGTGGGCAATCTACTGTGTTCCCGAAAGCAGCAGAGGAGCCATTTGGCACAGGATCTAACAGCTTATGAAAGTAAAAAATACTACTGTTGGTCCACAAACTTAAATAATAAGAGAAAGCGAGCAAGATGATGAGGGAGAGAGAGCTACGTAATGTGCCTAAATGGTTGTGGACAGACAATGTTGTATGTTGACTCTTTCTAATTCATCCCAAAGTTGTTCAGTAGGGTTTGGTGTAGAATTCCTGAACCAAACTGGTCAAACCATGTCTTTATGATAGGTAGATAGATAGAAAGATAGATAGATAGATAGATAGATAGATAGATAGATAGATAGATAGATAGATAGATAGATAGATAGATGTTCAGGTTCCTCTCATTGTGCACACCCAACTTGAAGAAGAACTCAAGGAAAAAAAACCTTTTTACTTCAATCTCTTGGGTTGCAAATAGTTCAATCCCAAGAGGATTATGCAGCCAGATTCCCATCAGTTCAGCAGGGGGCTCAGTGGCAGAGAGGGGACCCTTCCAATATCTTTGGGTACATGCTCATAGATTCCATTGGCCTTGGCTACCCTGTACTAAGGGGTTATATGGGAAAGGAGAAGTCTGTACTGGGGGGTGTCTGTACTTGAGGGGGGTCTGTAAAGAGGGTTATGATGGGAGGGAGAGTTTGTACTGGGGGGGGGGGGTCTGTACTGAGTGGGGTTAGTACTGGGTGGAATGTGCAGCCTGTGTGTAGGAAAGTTGCAAGTCAGCTGCTGGAGCACCAGAGGTGCCTGTGCTGAGTGGGCAATCTCCCATGGTCCGTAAGCAGCAGAGGAGCTGCTTGATACAAAGACCGAAAAGCTAATGAAAATGAAAAATACTACCATTGGTCCACAAAATGAAGAATACGAGAAAGCGAGCAATTGAAGATGATGAGGAAGAGAGAGCTACACAATGTGACCAAATGGTTGTGGACAGACACCTGTCCATCACACCTTTATGATCTTGTTGGATATCCAAATCCAAAGCCATGGGCAATAATATGGAGTTGTTCCCCTTTGTGGCTATAATGGCTTCCTTTCTTCTGGGAAAGAGTTCCACAAGATTTTGGAGTATGAAAAACACTTTCTAGTCCATCCCAAAGTTGTTCAGTAGAATTGAGTTCAGGAATCTGTGCAGAACACTCGAGTTCCTTCACACCGGACTGGTCATGTCTATGACAGATAGTAGATAGATACAATAGATACAATAAATAGATAGATAGATAGATAGATAGATAGATAGATAGATAGATAGATAGATAGATAGATAGATAGATAGATAGATAGATAGATAGATAGATGTAACATCCATGTTCTTCTCCATTGTGCACACACAACTTTAAGAAGAACTCAAGGGAAAAAATATGTTTTAACTCTCTTGGGTTGCAAATAGTTAAATCCAAAGAGGAGTATACAACCTCCTGGCCAGGGTCCCATCACTTCAGCAGGGGGCTCAGGGGCAGAGAGGGGACTCTTCAAATATCTTTGGGCAAATGCACAAAATTTTCATTGGCCGTGGTTACCCTGCACTGTAGGGTAACTCTACTGATGGGTTATATGAGAAAGGAGGAATCTGTACTCGAGAGTGTCTGTACTTTAGGGGGATCTGTACTGAGTGTGGTCTGTACTGGGGGGTATGATTTGTAATGGTGACCCTGGGTGGAAAGTTGCAAGTCAGCTGTTGGAGCACCAGAGGTATAGCCAAAACTTTACCATTGGTGGTCATCAAAAGTGTAAATATCAGAAAGTCATCCAAGAGGTAGGAGATTTAACTATTTTTAACCCGGCAGATTTGTTTGTTTTTTACTATCTCAAGGATCAAGTAGTACTTTGCACAGACTCTCTCAAAATCTATGCCACATCAAAACCAGGAGATGAAGGTGAAACCTAATATGTTAGCAACATATTTCAACCATATTTCAAAAAGTGTTCCTTATTGATGTGTTCATCTTCTAAATGATCAAAGCGCTGCCATAAACATGTTTTAGTGTTCCCTTAAATATCTTCATCTAAGACATTCCGACCTCTCCTCTTGCCTCATCTCGGAAGCATTGTGTCTGTTCCTGCCATGGAACATTCGGTTTCTTTAATCAGATGAACATCTCTCATTTCCACTTCAGTCAGATGAAGGTGAATTACATAAAAATACCATCAGCATTCTAGATTGCTCATTAGAAAGGAATCAAATCCGAGGTTGGAGCCTGACCCGGGACCATGGCTGTTTTCTTGTCAGCGTCGCACTATTCTCTGCTGTTTTATGAAACTTTAACATGCTTATAATTAGCCAATATTGGCCTGAACTCATCCAAGGAGTTGTTAATATCGCTATGAAGTGAAAATGAGCTTGTGCATAAAGAATGTAAATGGCAGTTTGCAGAAATAAAACAGCTTTGCTAGTTGTTAGTGGAAGTGCAGGATGGGGGTTTGCAGGTCCGGAGCGCCGCCCTTGGTAGTTTTCCAGTATGGTTATAAACAAACTCATACAATGGGACTTAGGATGTTCATGGAGGTCTGAGGGGTTCAGGTACAAGAGGCTGGTTACAGGTTTCAGAACTTGGGTCTACACATGCAACCTCTGTTGTGTCTGGCAATGTCTCTTCTTGCTGAGCTACCTGGGATGCTGGACAGCTCCCTGAACAATTACTTGAATGATACTACATTGCTTCTCTTGAACCTTAAACTCTTTACTCCTCCCATGAACTCTCTCCAGCCAATATCTTGTCACGCCTCCTGCTGTCCGTATCTTTTCTACAACTCGTTACTGACTTTTGGCTTGTTCCTTGCCTACACTTCTGCTTGACCCCAACCTACAACCACCTGTTACCAACCTTTGACTTGTTCCTTGCCTACACTTCTGCTTGATCCCAACCTTCAACCACCTGTTGCCAACCTTTGGCTTGTTCCTTGCCTTAACTTCTGCTTGATCCCAACCTACAACCACCTGTTACCAACCTTTGGCTTGTTCCTTGCCTACACTTCTGCTTGATCCCAACCTTCAACCACCTGTTGCCAACCTTTGGCTTGTTCCGTGCCTTAACTTCTGCTTGATCCCAACCTACAACCACCTGTTACCAACCTTTGGCCTGTTCCTTGCCTACACTTCTGCTTGATCCCAACCTTCAACCACCTGTTACCAACCTTTGGCTGGTTCCTTGCCTTAACTTCTGCTTGATCCCAACCTACAACCACCCGTTACCAACCTTTGGCTTGTTCCTTGCCTACACTCTTGCTTGACCCCAACTTACAACCACCTGTTACCGACCTTTGGCTTGTCCCTTGCCTACACTCTTGCTTGATCCCAACCTACAACCACCTGTTACCAACCTTGGGCTTGTTCCTTGCCTACACTCTTGCTTTATCCCAACCTACAACCACATGTTACCAACCTTTGGCTTGTTCCTTGCCTACACTTCGGCTTGATCCCAACCTACAACCACCTGTTACCAACCTCTGGCTTGTTCCTTGCCTACGCTTTTGCTTGATCCCAACCTACAACCATTGTTACCAACCTCTGGCTTGTTTACTGACTAGATTTCTGCTTGATTCCTACATGCTATATCTGCTACTGGATCCCAGATTGCTCACCTCTTGGTGGGACGATCCTGAGGAACACGGCCTGGTACTGACAGCAAAACCCTTCTCCACCTTCAGGGGCACTGGTGAATACTGGTTAGTGCAAAGTCCCTGCACCTGGGGTGAGCCTGTTTCATCCACCAAGGTGACCTGTGTCTGTACATATCCAACTTGTCAGTGGGGTGTCCAGGGCTGCTGTTAGAAACCATGGGGGCAGCCAACGACAGACCCCCCTCCAAGTTTACCATGGTTCAATTATGAATAAACACAGGGAGTGATCAGTATCGGTCACTCATTGTGTTGATTTAAGTAAGGAAACGGCTGGTAAATGTGACATATTTACATTACCTTTCCTCCACTCTCCAGCCTGAAGGGTCCAATTGTATGCTTGCAAGCTGCCAGTGAGAAAGAGTGGAGGGAAACTGGCAACACTGCAGGGGTGGGTGAGCACACATTGGGCCTGGCCAGCAGGGGGAAACGTATGAGGCACAGGGTGGGTGATTAGTGTGTTGGGGGGGATTACCGAAACCGATCCCCTGTATGGCTCTCTTTGCAGCTGAAAGCCAGCAGGAGGGAGAAAACAAGCCAGCCTTTAACAGCTGCAGAGAGAGTCATACCGGGGATCAAGATCAGGTCCAGTAATTGCCTCCTCACCCTTTCTGCCCGCATCCAATTTACCCAGCTGTCTGGGTCCTCCTGCTGGCCTGGGCCCTGTATAGGTGGTACCCCCTTATCCACAGCCCTGGGAGTGCCTCTCTACTACTATAGCTACTGGCCTCCAAACCTGACTCCAGACCTTGACTGGCCCTTGGCGTTGTCCCCTGGAAAAGAAGAGAGAAAAGCAAGAGAGCTCTCATAGTGTAGTAAGTAACACAAATCCATTGCTGGAAAAGAAAATCTGCTGAAGTTGCAGTAACCCTGTGGGTTAAAATCACGTAACCTTCCATAGGCACAGGTGGCGAATACCCTGCCCCCATACAGGATCTTAAAGGTTGCTCTAAAAGCCAGTCGGTGGTCTGAGCAGCAGAAACGCCCATTGTTATGCATCTAAGCATGGATCAGAGTCGTCAAGTTTCCTGAACATCAAATTGCTTTAGTTCACCAAAAATTTGATAAAGCAGTTTGATGTACCTAGAAACACTCTAAACTCCACCATATTTGGGTTGATTTAATACAGGCAAATAGACTGTGAACTTTGCAAACAATACCCAATCATGTGCAAGGAAAATAAAATAAAATAGCATTTTTGCTTGCACATGATTGGACGATGGAAGTCAGCGGAGCTTCTGCTCATTTACTAATCTCTGGAGCACCTGCTCTTGCTATGAAAGGTGCACAGTCTATTGTCTTTTAGTAAATCAACCCCATTGTGTCACAGATGCTCCAGGTCAGTGGCCCCCCTATTCACAGTACTCACATTTCCCAGGCCCAGGCCCTCCTTCCAAAACAAAGAATGTCCACATAGAAATGCCTTTTCAATGATTTACTGTAGAACAAGTCATATAACAACCCAGGACAAAGGCATCTTTTCCTTTTTCGCAGTGCATAACACAACAGTTCCATTAATTTGTACTTTTAAGGTTCAGCTATCTTCCATGAGTCCCCAGACCTTGGATCCTCACACAGGGTGTCTTGCCGAGCTCTGTCCCAGAAGGCCTACTGTGCTCTAGGCTGCAGTCCTTCATGTTATGTAAGGGGTAGCCAATTCCCATCTACCTTCTTCACTGGGGGGGGGACCACCCTACCCATACCAGAATATAAGAGGGTACAGAACACCACCCATCAGCATCACCAAGGGAGTAGTACCTCTGAAGGGGGACTACCACCTGTCAACAAGCTGGAGGCTTGGCAGAAGGGAGGCCACAGCCTGGTAGAAGGTCATGGCTCGGTGGTTGAAAACCACTGCTCTTTGCCATATCATCATAAATTGGGTCGACCCAATTTTTTAGAAGAGGACATAACAAGGACAAATTTGTTATTTTACATGCCTATTCAAAGAGCAAAGTAGATTACAATGTTTTTTTTTTTTTCCCCCTATGTAAGATCCACTTCAAATGGACGCCGAGGAATTTATACAAAGCATTGTGCATAATATTAATGGCTCTTTAAAGACAGCAAATTACAAATTAAAAGCTTTTATTCCAAGTTTAATTTCCAGCAAGGTCGAAACAATTGTTTTAGCCTTCAGAGACAGATAACATTTCAAAGTCATTTCCAACACGTAATTGTGTTGTGTTTAAAATTCTGAAATAGCCCTCCATAACTACAAGAGTCATGAATCCGCACTACCGAGTTCATTTAAATGAAACTGAATTACTTTAAAAAAAAAAGCCATTTCATTTGGCTGTCACCTCTCAAGTCATTGAGTTTTTTTTTTTTTCTAAAGGATTTATTACAAATGTCAGCATTTTAATTTGCTGGCATCTATAATTCTCCCATTGGCCTAGATCTACGCCATCTGCACTCTACCTACCCACCACTTCTAATCTTTTTTTTTTTTCAAAATCTTTTTTTTCTTAATCAAAGTTGATCTTTCAGTAACTTTACAAGTTGGCTTAAATACATTCTGGACATGTCACAACACAAAGCAACAGTATCATTTTTATTTTGAAAAGCTACACCTTTTATCATTTAAAAGCCATCCTGGAGCTCAAGGAGTGGCGGCTGGTGGTCTATCGGTCAGGGGGGGGGGGGGGGGCAGCAGACCACGGACGACGTCGCTCCAGCCTGCCACCGCGCACCATACTCCCTCGGCTCACCCTTACCCTGTGCAAGGCACCGGAGTGGCAGACACATACAGGGAAGGTGTGAGGAGCGGGAATGCCTGCTGCTGGCCGAGAATGAACGAAGCCGGACAGAGCAGGGAGGAGGAAGTGAGCGACTCTTCCCATGTTTGAATCCATCAGCAGCGGCTCCCCCCCCCCCCGTGTCCCGGCCTCCTTGTCCCCCCTCCTCCTCCGGGCTAATCAGGTCTTCGGAGCAGCTCCTGAGACCCTATTGGCCGGGAGGAGAAACAGGAAAACATTTGCGAACATTAATTCACGATTTTTTTAAGCCAATTAGAGCCCTATGCTCCAATCACCTTTTAAAAAAAAAAAAAACCCTATTGAAATCCATACATCTGGCACCCTGCATGTAGATTAGGGGCCTGGCGCATGGATCGTGGGGGGGGGGGGGGTGGCGCCCATGCATCAATGCTGTATCCTGGCCTAGGCCTGCAAGGCCCAGGCCTAGGGAAGCACTTGGCAGGGGGGCAGCATGGAAAGAGTCCCCACCTTGTGAAACACGGTTAGTGTAGCATCAGTCTTATGGGGTGGACTGGGATGAGAGGCAAATTAGTCTATCACCCCCATAAAGCGCCCGCACTGCTTCCAGTATGCAGGTGGCCTGCATTTCGCAAATGTGGGGAAGTGGGGGGGCGCCGATTCTAATTTTGACTGTCCTATCATCCACAAACCTTCCTCACCGTGTTATATGTTTTCTGCTGCACCATTGGCATGGTTGTATCTCCTTATTCCTCTCCATAAAATTATCAGAAATTTGTGCTTAAGGCTGGGTTCACACCGCTGCGGCAGCGAGAACCGGATGTGATTCGCACCGCACTGCAGTGCAAATCACATCCGATCTCTGTGCGATGCGAGTTCAGCCATACAGATAGTATGGCTGAATTCGCATCGCACCCGCCGCAAACTCGCACGGGACCCTTTTTTTGGTCCGCAGCAGAATCGGATCGCATGGGTGTTCACACCATGCGATCCGATTCCTGTCCGAGTTTGCAGATCGCACTGCGATATGCGGACTGATCTGGGGGTGTCATTAACATTTCACTGACACTCCCAGCAGTCCGCATAGGGCAGTGTGAACTGCCGGCGGGAGGCATGCGATGCGGGAAAACGCAGCGGATTTGCGGCGTTCCCGCATCGCTCCGGTGTGAACCCAGCCTTAAGAAGAACTATAGGCAACACTTTTTTAATTTTTTTATTTTAGATAGAATAAGCGAGGGTTATAGCCCCTGTCAGTTATTTTTTTTTACCATCCCTGTCTCCCATTGTTGCAGAGATTTCCTTTCACTTCCTGCACCCGTAGCCAAACAGGAAGGAAATCTATGCAGATTAAGGGAATCCATTGCCCCCCCCCCCCCGGGCCCTCAGAACTAGTGTCCCCACACGAAAATTTCAGGGTGGGTCTTAAACAGCAACAACAGCAAGGGGTGTGGCCTTGACAGGAAGGGGTGGGTCATATTTAAATTAGGAGGTTCACGGTTTTAGTCACTAGTCAGGCCTAGGGCAGCACAAAACCTACATATATTACTGCCGTGCGTACCCTATGGACGGGCCGCCACTGAGATCATTAATCATCAGAAAGTGTCATTTTTTTTAATTATTAGTAAAGCTGCTCATAAGGTTTTACACTATCGGAGCATCTTTTTAATTTCTATACTCACATTGATTACGTGTATGAGGCGATGTACAGCTGAGAATCAGCTATAACCATTAGCCAGTGGGGCAACCCGGGGCAGTTGCTGTTGGGCTATCTAGGGCTAGGTGGCCTAATGAAAACGCACATGATAATTAGGGGGTCGTATGATAGCTGGTTAGCGTATACTCTTCCCGTTTGCTGGTGGCTTCACAATTTGGACGATCTTTGCTAGGCATGTGCAAAAGGAAAAAATTTGTTTAGTTTTGTTTCGTTTTAATTCGTTAATTCATTAATTTAGTTTAGTTATATTCGTTAACTTCCTTAAATTCGTTTTCGGATTTCGTTTAGTTTTCTACCGAATTCGAAAAATCGGCCAAATTCGAAAATATTTCAACCAAATTCGAAAATATTTCAACCGCATTCGAAATGATTTCAACATGATTCGACATTATTTCAACCGCATTCGAAAATATTTTGTGACCCGACTTTAGGGCCATGTATCTCGGGGTCACTTGGTGCTAGAAACTCCAAATTTGGATATGTTGTAGTGCTAGTAATATTGTGTTTGCATACCAAATTTGGGGTTTCTAGCATCAAGTGACCCCGAGATACGTGGCCCCAAATTCGGGTCACAAAATGTCAAGCACTTTTCTGCAGCAGAGAATGACATTTTGCGACCAGATTTTGGGGCCACATATCTCGGGGTCACTTATAGCTAGAAACCCCAAATTTGGTATGCAAAAACAATAGTACTAGCACTACAACATATCCAAATTTGGAGTTTCTAGTACCAAGTGACCCCGAGATACATGGCCCTAAATTCGGGTCACAAAATATTTTCGAATGCGGTTGAAATAATGTCGAATCATGTTGAAATCATTTCGAATGCGGTTGAAATAATTTCGAATCATTTCGAATCCGGTATTGAGTCGAATTTCGGCCGAATTCGGTTGAATTCGTTAGCATTGTAATTTGGTAATTCGGATGCATCCGAATGTCCGAATAATGAAAATTTGAATCGGAACGAAACGA